>NW_009940510.1:9467-29870 GCF_000696875.1 Nestor notabilis
GTGGTAATCTTTTTTTCAGCAGGTGTAAGAATATGGATTTAATTGAAAGAGGAAGAAAGTAGCCTTAGGAGGAAACATTTTTTTTTTCCCCCACACAGGATCTGCCTTACTGCTCACTCTAAAATTAATTTGACCTGCTGTTTCCAGTAATGATTTCCTGTGGGTGGTTAGGAAGAAATATAGAAAATTTATGTATACAGCAAGCTTTTCCTTGCTAGACGCTCTCAGCTCTTTTAAACGGTTGTACTGTTGGTAGTTAAAACACTTAGTCTGTCAACATTTCATAGTATTTCACACTTAACGTTCTGTGCTGTTGTAAGAACAAAAATCTTCCTCTACATTTATCACCAGCAAATCTGAACATCATTAAGTAATACATTAAACAAACTCATATCTGTCTGACCTATTCTGTTACTCAGTCTCTCTGCCAGAAGATAACTTGCAGCATATTGAAGTGGTTTTTAAATGAACATTTATTTTTACGCTTTTTTAAATATATGTTTTCTGAAGCAGTTACGTTGCTGTTAGTTTGCTAACTTGACATTCAATATAGAGGTTAAAAAGGTGTCCTTTGTACTTGGGACAAAAGTTGTTGAAACAATATATAAAGACCTTTTACCTTGTATTTTTCCTGTACTCTGTGCATAGTAACAGAGCAAACACTTCAAATATTTTATCGATAACAGTGGTTTGTGATTGCTTATACGATAGTAGAAATAAACTAGTTAGAAGCTTTG
This sequence comes from Nestor notabilis, assembly GCF_000696875.1. Taxonomy (NCBI): domain Eukaryota; kingdom Metazoa; phylum Chordata; class Aves; order Psittaciformes; family Psittacidae; genus Nestor; species Nestor notabilis. The sequence continues at coordinate 10,205 of NW_009940510.1, forward strand.
TTTTGTGCTTGCTTCATTTTGTTGCTAAAATAATAACTTGTGGTAAATGAGAAAACTAAATGCTCTACTGTTCTCACAATGGCAATAAATGTAAGGAGTCACTTTCTTTTTAATATGAACACTTAAGTTTCTGATAACCTGTATCTCTGTTTTAGTTACTGTCTGCCTTTTGAAAATGTTAATCCCCAAAGAAAAGACTGACTATGCCAGTTACCTATAGATGGAAGTCCTAGTGTATTCTGATTTCAAAACTTTCTTGGGTTAAAAGAAGCTGTCTGTATATGGAGAATACTCATTTTTATGAAAATGGATCTAGATTTAAATGAAATCACAAACTAAATATGTCATGAAGTCATTAACTGATTTTGTTGCAGTTATCCATGAACTTAATATTCTGTTTTCTTGTGGCTTTGTAGCTAGCTGCAGTCACTGTGTCGGGTTTAGAGAACGATTGGTGCCATACTCGGAAGCTTTTGTGTATTCCTAGTAGTAGTTTGTCATGAACCTGAATTGGTACATGCAAATAATAAGACTTGACACAGAAATACCAAATCCCACACTAACTTATTTTGTGTGTAAAGGCACTGAATTATTTACATTTTTCTGCAGTGTCTTTTGTGTGCAAATGCAGTTGTGATTGATTTAGTGTTTATTGGGACATATGGAACTACCTGCAAATATTAAAAAATAAGGGATAAGGCTATTTTCTTCACATAAGTGGTTTTATCTTATCTCCTTTTTCTGGAAGATTGCAATGAGTAGTGGGACCAGAAGAATTTAGTTGAAGTGGTGAGTGAGAGCAATGCTGCTGATTCCCTTGGAATTTATCACTTTAAATGGATTAGAACTAAAAATAGCTCTGCCTGACATTGTGTCGGATCCGAAAGCATTTTAAAGAGTCTGCGTTTACATATCTGATGTAAATTTAAAAAGATTTTCACATTTGAGCTCAATGATAGCATTGTAAATGTAAGCTCTCTGGGAATCGGTGTTCTTATTGGAACAACTGAATGTTGGACATAATTGTAAAATTAACATGTATTTTGCCAAAATGGTAGCCTGCAGAACAAGTGTTTTGGCAAGAAAATGTAATCTTTGTTGTATACAGGACACATACTTCACTCCTTACATATGTGGAAGCTTTAACAAGAATTAACCTCCTTTCGTAACTTTGGGGCAGTGTATTATCTTTCAGCATCTTGACCATATCGTAACATTTCACACATAACTGTGCATTGTACTTACTGTTTTGAAGTACTTCTGCTCTGTGGTTGTAGTCTTCTGCACCTTTGCAAAGTGAGTAGAATGTGGGGACATGAGAAAAGGATGCATAGCTCACACCAGCACAAAAGAATGGGTTTTTCTCAAGGAAATTACCATTATTTTTGCATTTTTCCTCTAAAGAATTTCTTACCTTGCTGAGCAATTCCATAGCCAACTAATTCACCCGTAGCTTCTATTTTTGTTAAACGTTGGTGTGTTAACACTGCGTTGTGGCTTGAGATATACTCCTGCTTATAATCGCATAAAACCCAGAAATGGTATTTTAACAATGGAAAATGGAATAATCGTATTTCATACGTATATAAAAGCCTGGAATTTCATTACCACAAATGATGATCTTTTGGTTTAAATTGTGGTATGTGCTCCTGTTTTGGACTGTGTTCAGTTTGTTAGTCCAGAGACAGAATAGCACTTTTGTGTTTGCTTGCTAGCAAATGCCAGTGTAACTGCTTTCCATTTTTATAAGTGACATCTGGTCTTGTTATCTTACAGGACACTGTGGACAGCATATCTAATAGCAGATTCCTGTCTTGCTTACAATTATGGGAATCGGAAGCAAGTCCAGTAAAATGGGGGCAACTTTGATTATGCTGCTGCTGTATATGTTGTGTTAAGCATTGGAAGACTACATTATATCATCTGATTTACTTTTTCCTAATTTGGTACATGGCACTTGCACGCTATAGGATGTTTCTGTGCAGGCAGCCTTAGAAATTAAATGATATTTTGAGATGTATTTGGGTTTTTAAGAGTCAGCTGTTAAGAAAAGTAAGGCAAAAGATCTAGAATGCTTTCGGGTTTTCTTCTGCGTTGTGTTGCTTTCATTTCCTGTGTGAAGAATACTGGGTAAGGTTGACCACCATGCATTCCCCATGCATTATGAACATGGGATAATGATATTTCTTTGTACATGTTTCAAACCAATTTTGAACATGATTTCAACAAAGATAATGCACAGTGTTGCAGTTAGACTTGTCATTCTCAGTCTACTGGGCATATAGCAACAATCCTAAATCTTAACAGAAGTAGAGAAGCTCATGTAAATGTTGCTTGAATTACCTCACAGATGGGTAGATTGATGGTAATAGTTTTTAATTCTATGTAGCAGATAAATTGTCTTGTTGCCCTTGTAGAGGGGCTGAAACAGAGAAGTACATTATCACAGAGTAATAGGATTTTTTTTTTGTTGTCGTTTTTTAATAATGTGCAATGATATCACTTTGTTCACAGAACCATAGCATGGTTGAAGTTGGAAGGGACAAGCGAAAGTTGTGTCTAGTCCAACCTCCCCGCTCAAGCAGGGTCACCTAAAACACATTGCTCAGGATTGTGGCCAGACAGCTCTTTAATGTCTCCAGGGAAGAAGAGTCCACAATCTGTCTGGCCAACCTGTTGCAATGCTCAGTCACCCTCACAGTCAAGAGGTTTTTTCTCATGTTCAGGTGGAACTTCCTGTGTTTTAGTTTATGCCTGCTGCGTCTTATCCTGTGGGCTGGCATCACGGAGAAGGCTCTGGCCTCATCCTCTTGACACCATGCTTTCAGATACTTTAATACATGGATCAGGTCCCCCACCCCACCCCGAGCCTTCCCTTCTCTAAGAGACACCTCCCTAGGCATTCTTATTTTCAAAACTGCTGGAAAAATCGCTATAAATTGCTGCAATTTTATTTTTCCATTTTACTGAACATTTCTGTTTGGTTGGTTGGTTTTTGCCTGTATTTATTGTAACTGCAGAGCTATTGGTTGCGTGCTCAGTAGCTTTAAAGTTGAGTTTCTGCTGCAGACATGCATTGGTCTTCATCAGTTGCTTCTGCAGGTTTTTAGGTGTTGAGGAAGCCTTAAGTGCATGTTATACTGGTGTATTTATTAACTGCATGTGCTGCAGGGAGGATCTGTCATGTTCATACATTCATTTCATTTAGGTGTTTACAGAGATCATAAATTAAGGACAGTGGAGTAAAAGACAGGTAAGAGTTGAAGGCTCTGGTCCAGGTTAACGTTTTGAACTCCACTAGGTGGCACTAATTTATTGTTGATAAAGTTGCTTTCTATGGAAAAAACCACCAAATGCTGTTTTATGGCTGACGTATGGTGGGAGATTTTTACTTTTGGAATAGGAAGCGTAAGTAAGATGATGATCAGTAATACCAACCTTTTTTTTCTTGTCTGTACATATATGGTATTCTTCATGACCCTGTGCTTTTGAAATGGAGTAATGAGCTGATATTTTGCATGGCATAGACCAACTGCAAGCATATTTTTAAAATCTTTAGAACTTGGAAGATATATCAGAAGAAGTATTTGCCTAATTTTTTTATCGTCTTTGCTTAACTGTCCTCTGACAATGTTAAAGACAAGAAACTAGTCCAGTGTATTGGTGTAGACAGCATTTGATAGATATCTGGGTTTTCCTTAATTGTGTCTCAAAACATCTCATCATTCAGAAGGTTGTCCTGATAAGGAGAAGTATTTCTGGCAGGTAATGATCGTACAAGTACTAGCTTTGGTTAGCATCAAATAGATTTCAACATGATAGTGTTGAAGGGCATTGGATATGACAGGAGCATATTTTATTCCAGCACTAAGGGTAGAAATGGCCGTAACAATTATTTTTGTAAAGTTGATACACAAAGAGTTCTCAACAAAGGTCCTCGGTATCATGCCGAGCCAAGCTCTACACGCACTGTACAAAGATGACAGCTTAATCAGAGGAGCTAGACTGTTATGTTCCCATGCCATCCTTGAAAATGTTATTCTGAGAAGGACAGTTGGAATTAGAGTCTTTGACTCAGTTGACAGTTCACCATTTTTGGTTTGCTAAGAAGAAATTTGCCTTTGCAGTTGGTAGACTGTATAACTGCGACAGAGAACGTGGTCTGCAGATGCCATAGGTGTTCTGCTGATTACAGTTGTGGCAGGGTATAAAGTTAGCTAATTAGCTTAGTAGAGCTGGTGCTTGAGGAGGTCTTGCAGTAACTTCATCTCTTGTCTTTTCTTCTGCATTATATGTGCCATGAAATACTGCCTTTGTACATTGTAAATGTACAAGTCTCATATGGACCTTGGCTTCAAGCTGGTGGGGGAGATTTTTAGGATGCTATATGAGAATAAACTTTGAATAAATGCTTTGTTACAGCCAACAGTACCTTATTTTCTTCATGTAATCTTGTTTTCTATCAGGCTGAGGGGGAGCTATAAGCAATGTTGCAGTTTTGCCTCTGTTGACTTTGAATCCAGAACTCCTGGGCGTTTCAAGCTGGTGCTGCACAAGAGAAATGGAGTTTTTCTTAGGATTTTTGTCTGAACTTAAGAGCTCTTGCTCTTGTGCTTAGAGAGCGTGGACAGGTCTGTCTCCGGTGTCCCTTCTTCTGTACAGTAATGGTTGTATTTTTCTTCTATCTTCCTGACAAGTGATTTGCACATAAGTGGTCTTCCAAAGAAAGCAGGCTTCCCATTTTGCTGTTGCCAGAATCTACTTTCTGTCTGGCCTGTATCTGAAGGGACCTGGAGTCCCAGGGGAGTGTAAAATCTCATAGTAAATCTCCAGCCATTTATCAGTGTTGTAGGTATTGAATGGTTAGCACCACTGGGCTTATGGTTCTTCAGTTGTACTATTTGGATTTGTGTGTAGAACTTACGGCAGCTACCCACTGTACTGTGTATTTCCCTGGGGGCTTGCTGCACTATTCGATGGCTCGGTGCACTTTTCCAGCAGCTGGTGGCTTTGTCTCCTCCTGTCTGACATGGGAGTCTTCCATAGTGCAGTAAAATGAGCTTCACAGCTGAAACTAGTTTTCAGAATCTCAAATCTTACTCCAGCACCAGCCAGCTCTTCACGTGAAGTTATTCATTAGACAGGGCAAGGGCAGGTTTAAAACCTAAATGATAAAGCTATAACTCTTTATAAACCTGTATTGAGATGTTTGTGTGGACAGTGGCTTAATCGGACAAGATACTACTGTGATGCACATGGGGGAATTGGTATCCATTTTTGTTTAGTTGGCAATTTGCCTTCATGCATTTATGTTTTAAGTACCACAAAACAGTTTGATTTATGTGCTAATATCCTGTGTCTGGTTTAGGGTTTGTTGTTTGTGGTTGGGGTTTTTTTTTGTTTTGTTTTTTCCCCTCTTAAACTGTAGATTCAATTCTTAGTCTGGCTCCTAATACGTAATTATAGTTCTCTTTCACCAGGCATAGTACACCGTGATCTGCATAGACTCCTTCTTTCCTACTAGGGTCATTAATTTTTACATAAGTTTGTGCTTTAAGAGTTTGATTCTTTTAGGAGGCAGTTGGTGATATGTCATGGCTTTGAATCTTATACTTGTCCGGGTGGTTCAGTTTTCATTTTTAGTGGAACTTTGTTGTAATGATGCAAGGCTTTTCATATGAATTAAAGTGCCATGTAGGTAAAAGCTGTAAAAATCCCACAATATACTGTTTTCAGACAGTATATAAAAGGTATGAGCTGATAAAATGTTAATTGTTTGAATCTTATTCAGACATACGTTACCAAATAAAGATTTTACGGAATTTGTGAAAATCTATTACCCTTCTGGGTTATAATCAATATATTTCCTAGTCATGTCTTTCCACTGCCATTTTGTTTTCTTCTTCACAATTTCTGTATCTTGTTCACTGCCTGTTGTTTAGCAATTTGAAATTTTGGTATTACCATTTTATATACATCTGTATATCTATAACTGTATAAATGCATTGGTAATAACTTTATCATGTCAGGTGTGGCTACAAGTGCTGGGGAATAGTCTCTGTCTGTCCTCTGAGACTGGTGAGGACCAGATGCCTGCTGTTCTTTGGACATACCACAAATGTAATTGTAAATAAAAAGGGAAAACTTACTGAAGCGTATGTAGGTCTGTTTGATTTGTTCTGTTGGGATAATCAATCAGAACTGATGACGGAGGTGGGTAGAGACATGGAGGGGGAGGGAGCGGATGATGAGTACAAGGTCTGTTTTCCAGAACAGAAGGTGGAATAGTAATTTATTATCTGACATTCGTTGGAAACAGATGGAAAACACTATGCTTATAAATTTGCAAGGGAAAGAATTTTGGAAGCTTTGCATATGGCCTTCCCTCTTTTCTTTTTATCGTGCTTTGGGAAACAGAACAGTTAAGTCCTTCCTTGTTTTTTGGAAGCAAACTTGTATGATGTTGAGCAGAATCCTGCTGTTGAGATGGATAGCATGTATAAGAAGTCCCCAAACAATACAACCTGAATGTGTTAAATAGACTGAGAAAGTGTGACTAAAATAAGAATGGCCGAGAAGTACAGTGAGTCATAGTACGATTAGCATTTTTTACACGTGACACAGGGCTGCAGCAAGGAACTCTGTACTGGAGAGAATTCTCTCGTGAAGCAAGAGGAATTGTTAAAGGCTGAAAAGGCCTCCTATTAAAAAAAATCAACACTTGCATAAATGGCATGTGAATCAGTAGGCAATGTTATGTGCCCATTTAGAGTAATGGCACATTTGTGTACTGTACTGTGGTCTGGTTTTTCTTGTTTGTGATTGTTTTTTTTCAAGGTGACTATTAATTTAGACTTGATTCTTGTGTTACTTTCATTATTGAATTTAACTTCTGTGACAAGGTGCAAGTTTACTGCTTTGTTTCTTTTTTCCTTTAGTGAATGTAAATGACAAATAATTCTCCTCTGCAAATTCAAAGAAACTGACACTGGGTTTAACATCAGTGGTGTAACAGTGTGGTGTGCTGTTGATGGAGTGCAGATATGAGTATTTGTGCATTATGAATTTGTTTCTTGTAGCAAAGTAAGTCCCCTCTGCCTTGTAGTCTTCAGACTGTGATCAGACATTACGGAAGTTCCTAAAGGCCGCTGAATACACAGATTTTGTAGAAACAGCAGTAAACATGATTGAAGCTAGTTACTCTGCCTGTGTCAGCTAGTGGCTTTTTCTACTGCAGAATTGGGGAAGACTGGTAAAAGCCTTCAGAAGGCAATTTAAAGTGTGGAATCAGACAGATGGTTACATAGGTTAAGTACTCTAAATACTCTGTTAGGACACCTGTCCCATTCCACTGTCTGGGAAGCCTGGGGACCCTTGGCACGCAGTTTGAGATGCTGTGTTAGGTGACATGAATACTTCTTAAATGTCCAGCTTGGCAGAGTGGTCCATCAGAGCACATCGAGGGGTGAAATAATTGCTCAAAGCTCATGCAGCTATGGAGGAGATAATACCCAGAATGCCCTGATTCCTGGGCATGTGTTGTTGCATCAAAAACATGTTTAACCTTGAGATTTCAATTTACAACTCTGGAGGCAACTCAAGTTTATGTTTGCTTGGGTTTGTTGTTTTCATTCTAATTAAAAAATGAAGCATATCATGAATGTTAACAATAGATGAAGTAGAAAAATCATCGTGCATTTCCATTTTAATGGTAGGCTTTGCTATCAACCACTTGTATTCTATCATTCTTGTTCATAGTATATTTTTATCATTTGAATGTTGATTTTAACCTCTGAAGCTCTGATTTTCTCTGTTTTCTGTCGTAAGAGGTTACATTTCCTTTCCTGTATTTCTTCCTCTTTTCCATGCAAAAGACAGAAAAGGGGAAATATGACAATGCAATTATTTCTGATTACAAGCTAAGCAGGTCCTGTGTGAGCTGTCTCTAACTCATTATAGATTACTGCTTTAGAATTAGAAAATTGTGTTATAAATCGTGATGTCATTTCCAATTAATCAAATTCAGGCATAAGCTCAAATGTTCCCTTGAGCACTTGCCCATTATGAACAGCTGCATCATGTGCTTTGATGTCTTGGAGAGACAGTGGGATCACTGTTCAAACTGCTTTTCCTTACTGTTTTCTTTGTTCAGCATTAAGTTTATGGTATTGCATAAGATGCAAGGGAGGATACTTGATAGAAATCTTTAGCAGGAAATTACTTAGAAATTCAATCATTGAAACTTCAGAACTGTGTCAGAATTTTAACAGAGATGCATTTTAAAAGCAGCAGGCTTTTAATGCTAACAAATACATGAGAATGAAGGGAACAATGTCCTTTTTGAAGGTGGTGGGGAAAGTCTATCTTGATTCAGAGGGAAGTGCACTTAAGGGGACCAAAAATCTTCTCGTATACAGAGAGCTGAGAGTTAGATTTCAGGAAAAGTTCTAATCACAGTGACGGTGCTTGCACGTAAATAATATTTAGCTATTTCTGTCTAGTATTTCAGAGAGTATGCACATGTTTTCCTATGGTATTTGATGAAGTGGACAGGGCAGAATGTGTGGAGAGAACTGCCCAATTCAGCCTTGATTTGTGCATGTGAAATGGGTCTCTATACAGAATGCAGAAAGTTATTTCTTGCAGTTGGGTGCTTTAAAGAAAAAAAAAAAAAACAAAACAGCAGGAAGAACCGAGATAATGGATCTATCAGTTAATTATATGTTTATATGAAGGGGGAAGCAATTGCATCTGGAAGGAATAGGGAGGGAATAACAGAGGATAATAGGAGGACCATCACAGTGGTTTGGGTTAAGGCATGAAACTGGTATAAAATAGCAACAGAAGATTTTTCTCTTCTCACTAAATGGTCTCCTTACTTGCATAATATCTCCAAAAATTGTGACAGATGTGTGCTGAAAGTTGGACTTTTGGGAACAGGAGATTGAAACTTTTTGTTTACTTACGAGTGTCTGGAAGAGACAAGATTGATTAAGATGAAGACATCTCATTCTCGGGTGTGTGGACAGGCATTCTAATGGAAAGTAATGGTGGCTGGCGGCTTTCAGAAACAGTGACTTGAGGTGTGAAGTCCTGATTCATATCCCTTGATGAAGGGATGCAAAGATCACATTTATCCTGTATTTAAAACCAATAGTGGAATATCTAGATGCTAGTTGAGGACTGATTTTATTCTGTTGTTTGTATGTTCACCCTATTGAGAGTATGAGGGAGTGATTCTAGTGGTGGGTTTTAGGTCTGCAGTTAGTAAAACAGACTGCTTGAATTCTGAAGAAGGATGTAAACACAGAATGTAAAACATGGATAGCAGGAAGAAACTTCAGAAGGCAACTACTGACCACTATGTGGCTATCTTCTTACAAGGGCATTTGAAGTACTGTTACTTCAGTAGAAAACAATAGTTAAGTTGGAAGGGACCTCCAGTAACCATCTAGTCCCACTTCCTGACCACTTCAGGACTGAGCAAAAGGTGAAGCATGTTAAAATGGGCATTGTCCAAATGCTTCTTAAACACTGACGGGTGTGGGGCATCGACCACCTCTCTAGGAAGTTTGTTTCAATATTCGACCACCCTCTCAGTAAAGAAATGCTTCCTAATGTAAAGTTGGACAGGCTTCTCTGTTTTAAATTCAGGACTTGCTGTATGGGGTTGGATGGTTGTATCTGACTATTAGTTTTAAGCTGCCTTGAAACCTACATTCTCGTATTTTCAGCATGAATATTTTTTTTTTCCCCAGAATCATAGTGAGTCATGTTCTCATAGGGCTTTTGTTGCTATTTAACTAGATGACAGAAGTGATTAAATTAATGTTTTCGTGCATATATGAGATACCACATTTCTCATACCATCTGTTACCAAACTTTGCGAGTTTGTTTTTACCAGTTTGCAGCAATTTGAGGAAGAGTAGGGGAAATAGAGCAGGTGATTGAAAGTAAAAGTCAAGTGGAACTTCAGTGATGCAAAGCATTGTATGAATTCCCTTGTCAGTATCATGATCAGAGAAGGCCAGGTATCTGGTTTGAGTTTTTAATATGTCCGTCAGCCTTGCAGAGATGATTTTACTTAAAAAACATTCTGTCAAAACCTGCAGATCACTCACTATATTTGTGGTCACTAACCATTTTTGGTGGTGGTTTTTATTGCTGTAAGTGCAGCTCTTTGTTCTGATCAAGTAGAGGATTAGGATATCCCAGGAGATACTGGCCAATAAAATAAAATCACCTTGCATGTTAGTTTTGATACAGAAACAGGCCTCCCGAGTGCACTTTTAAATGAGTTCACAGAGTCACAAGATAACATTGTTCTTTACATAAACAATTGCTAGCTTGTACTATTTTGGAGTGCTCTGCTTGAACAGGATTTTTTGCTTGCTGTGGTAATTGTTGTTTGGGTTTTGGCTTTTTCTTCAATAGATACAAAAGGAAAAAAATCATTAAAATCTGCTTAATTATTTGTGTATTAGCGGTAGAAAGCTTGCACTTCATTATTTGATACAGACAGTCTTTGAAACAGACTTTTGAGGAAGAATAAACAAGGCTTAGTGTTTTTCCCATAAGAGAAGAAAATGCTGCTTAACAAAACTCAAATAACCTGTCATTTACGAGTCACTACTGAAGTGCGTACGTATTACCCCTGAGTTTATCTTTGGTTATTGTGGATATTTATATAACTGTGCAGTTGCTTTGCATGTTACAGTGCATGAATGAAGGCCGAAGTGTTGTAAATACAGTGTTTACTCTCTATCAGGTTCCTCGTGTAACTGCAGTTGTTACATTCTCTCCATACACTGAAAGAGACATACATTCTGGTGATGTTTGTTTTAAAAAGTGTGTTTATTTACTGAAGAAATGCAGTTGGGAAATGAATCTTCCATTCCGTTAAATGGCACGATGTCTTACCAGGTGATTCTATAGGTAGGGCTTTATTTAGAGGATGAAGTTACCAGTTTGCATGCCCTCACCTATGGTTTGCCTTCATGGTACAAAACCTAGGAGGCACCTAAATCAGATGAGTGGGGGATGTCTTTTGGTGTAGCTGTATCAAGCACAGTTCCTATCACTGAGTATCATGCCTCCAGCCCTTGTTTCTGTAGAGCCAATTTTGAATTTTGTCCTCAGTTGTGGTGGGAGACTTTTTTTCCAAATATTCAATTAGCAAGCTTTGATTTTATTTATTTTCAACTTTTTCTGTTAACAAATCTTAAGCAGACAAATTCTAATAATAATTGATATGATCTGACCATATTAACTTATGCACCATATAATCATTTCTCTTTATTTTATGGCAGCCTAAGTGCATATGCATTAAGCAGAAGAATCTGTCCCCGTATGTTAAGGCTAGGTGTTAAACTGATACACGTGCCATGGTTCGAGTTCACGTTTTTGTCTGTTCCTCTGTTGGCATCTGTCTTTGCTCCTAGATAGTTCAAATCAGAATGGCGTATAAGTCTTAAACAAGAATAGACTGATTTCAACTGAGTTGTGCTGCTCACCGTTGTTGGGTTGTTCAGTTTTAGTTTCTTGCGTACAGTTCTCATGTACTGTTGTATAAAACAGTTTATGTTGAGCAAAATCTGCATTGTTTGTCCGGTTTAGCAATTTGAATATAGAAAATGCAAGAGCTTTGTCGTGGGCCTGTGAGTACGATCTACGTACATACTTGTGGTTGAGATGCAGTGATTTTCACACTTTTGCTTACCCTGTGGCTGTTAGGCTGTGAGTGTGAAGAGCCTCTGATTTATGCTGTAAATAGAATAGGATATTTTCAATTGGAGGACATTTCTGTTTAAGACTTGCTGCTTATGTCAGAACTTAAGCAATTTTGTCTTTGTACGTGAAATCCTAGTCCCTATCAGTAATACACTACTGTACCTAGGCCATGAACTGAGAATTGTTGAAGAGGCTTTTGTACACACAAGGAAATTGAGATCCCAGAAAATTTCTACTCGTGAACTCTCCTGCTCCTGAGATATTCCCTTTATGATCCGTGTCTTGTTTTTGCTGTTCTTACAGATACTGTTTCTCTCTTCAGTTTAAACAGAATGCATAACATTCAGCTACAGGGTAGCCCTGCATGAGTGATTACACATGCTGGGGAGAGTGGTGGCTAGAAAGATAATTTAAAAACTCATGAGGTGTGTTTTTAGGAATTCTGTCTCTGAACTCTGGCAAACAATTCCACTGTTTTAAAGGGTGAGTCTGGAGTTGTAATGTGATGACTACTGGGGCTCCTCAAATTCTGGTTTGACACACCTCCCCAGTATACCCTTAAATATTTTGTCTTACTATGGCCTTGATAACTTTAATTTATTGATTGTTTTTCCCTACAGTAGTGTTATGAATGACCTCATTTGCGTATTCTTGAAACCTCCAGGGAAGAGCAGTCTGGAAGTTCTTTGTTATACCTCTCACATAACAGATGTGTCAGCATGCATCCAGATACATGGCAAACAACTGTATCTGTGATGGTAATATCAGTTAAGCCTTGGCTGTTCCGCTTCATGCAAGATGTTATTAGATGTGCTGAGTATCTTCTGTAGAGTGTTTCTAACTCTTTCCAAATCTGTCAGCTAATTCATTTGTTCAAAGAAAATCATAATTCTGCACAGTATTAGAAATCTTTGTTAATGTTTCTGTGTATATTGTGTGCTTCCTCATTATTTTGGTTTTAACTTGACTAGCCTTAAGGATGATAGTATTTGCTAGAATTTCAGTAAGCTGTTGGAATGACATGGGTGAAAGAATTAAACCAATCTAACAGTGACTGCTCCTTCTATCGTCTGGGGAGAGTAGACCTGGCTTGTAGTAGTACGCTGAAGCTTAACAAACTGGGCATTACTAAATTGCAAGAGGTAATATGTAAAAGTATTAGTCAAAGGAAAATAATGAACAATATGTAATTGTTTAAAAATAAAAAAGTAGAAATATGCTCACAACTCCTCACTGGGTGGTCTCAGTATGGAACACACATGGTCTGCAATTTTATTAGCTGTTTAATAAAAAACTCTGAAGACAGATTCTTCCCCTCTAGTTTCTGTAGATGTCTGTGTAGTTTGTTGATATGCTCATAAGAGCAATCCTTTGTCTAGCAGCTGTGAAGTACTCAGAAAATCAAAAGTATCTTATTGTAGTGTTACTCAGTCCTAAGATAGTTTCCTGAGCATCTTCAGTAAGTGTACCATGGATCTGAAACTGAAAGGTGCTAAGCATCGTGTACTGCTGCTGTCCTGTTTGTGTACCCGTGGCATTAAATAATTTAGTGGTTGCTCTTGAAAGAATAGTTCTTCAAGATAACTTTTTAAAGTGTGAAAATACACTACCACCACAGTCTGTTGAATGAGTATGATACCAAGCAGTAACTTTATTTTGTCACATCTGAATTGCTGTGCCTAACTAGAGCTTTTCCTGAGGAAAATAATTCTAAACCCTAACCTACCTAATTAAATTCCAGAGCTTTCTTCAGGCCTTTGAATATCAGGTTCCACTTTCAGAGACAAGTCTGATTCAGAAGAGCTGTCAATACATGTAGCTGTGTTAGTCACCTCCATTTTCACAGAGGACCTAGTTTCTAATAAAGCCAGCATTTTGCTGGGAAGTACTCACATTGCATGACTTTTGGCCAACGAGATAGTTAATGTGCTTTAAAAGGAGATTAAGGGCCTTTTAGTTTGGTGGTTCTGTATGCTTTTGTCTGTGGAAAGACAGTTGAAAGTTGTAGGTGGATATCATCATCTATGTATTTTTCCAGTGTTCCATAGCACATGTGAAAGGTGGAAGGCATTAAGAAAGCTGTGTTGGTACCGAATCATTCCTTTACAGGAAAAGTTGTCTTAATTTCATGTTATTTTATATTTGCTATCCGTATCCCAGCAGAAGCGCTGGGTAACTGCCATTCAGGCAAAGGTCTGCATGGCTGTGAACTGTCATTTCTCCCCAAGGGTGAAGTTTGTAGAGATAAGCTATTTCTGTCTTCATTTCTTCACCTTCAGGTATTTCTTCAAAACTATTTGGAGATATAATTACCCCTCAGACTGGAGGCCAAACCTGGAATGGTTTGTTTTTACAGTATTTGAATTTCAGTGAAACAGATTAGTCCCCTGGAAAGCCACAGCAGTCTAGTAAATAACCCGCATGCTCCAGAACCTGACGTCTATCACCAGGTTTTTGTCTTGTCTAACTAGCAATTGCAGAAGCTTCACTGAAAGGTGTATTTCCTTAAACGTCCACAGATGATATAAAATGAGCATTAAAACACTGTTCAATACAGATGCCCTTTTATAGAACTGACATTTCTTGTGCAAGCAAAGCTATCATATGCAGCCAAAGAACAGAAAACCGGAAATAATTAGATGCCAGCAGCACAAGTTGTGTAGCAATCCATTCAGCTGTCTACCCACAAAGCACTTCCAGAAAAAGTTAGAGCCAAGGCTTAACTTGGCAGCAGTTGCTTGATTTTTTTTAATTCATTTAAATTATCATCCCCTGTAGAAAACTCCCGCCTAAATTTCCTTGTATTAAGACTTGTCAAACTGTGCACACAAGATCTTTTCCATTTGATGTGAGCAGCTTAAGAACATGTGAATTCTCAGCTGGGGGTAAGATTTTGTCAATGCTGTGATTTATTTTTTTTTTTTTTTCCTAACAATGCAATGAAACTAGATTTTTCCATGAGTGAGAAAGCTAGTTCTCATATATATCTTCACTGATATATATTCCTCATGTATATCTTCAGTCCAAATGTGTAGTTGAAGGGGTTGAGGAAAAACGGTTCTATTAAAATAATTGACAAAAGTTGGTGGCTTTGCTCTTAGGAATATAATGGGGAGGCAACTGAGTCCAATGGGGTGGGGATACCCCTTGCAATCTCCCCATGATCCGTTCAGCAAAGGACCACTGAAGCAATTTGGTTTTACAGCTGGCTTCAAGGAAGATTGCAGAGGTCTCTTGCAAGAATAGAGAGGCTTAAGATTCTTATAACAGGAGGAACAGCTGATTTTATCCAAATTTCTCTGCTGAAGGTTACATTCCTGAGGGATTAGACAGCCGTGCAAGCCAGTGTTCCTGGAAGCACTGTTCTGTGCTGCTGTATGCAGCCTCAAGGGAGTGAGCTGGGAGCAGTGCAATCCTGGAAGGAGTTGCTTGGTTGCAAGGTGTGGGGGGAGCCTGCATAGCCTTCCTTTGATGTCTGAAGTCTACCAGAGAGAACTACCAGAGAAACTGTCATTTCAAAATGATGGGTATAGAAAAAAAAATAGCCGCTGACCTTTGAAAGAAGAAAGGATTCTGTTTAGGGAACAGAACGTGTTTGTTCTCAGTGCTTGGGTTTCTGATTAATTTTTAATTGCCACAATTGTCAAGACATAAGCCCTGCAGACAGAGTCTGCAGACAGGTCCTTGCAATGGGAAAGAAATTGAATGGAGTTAGTCTCTTTTTTGTTGCTGCTTATTATTTGTTTAGAAAGACAGGTAGCAAGCTAGCTTTGCAGATGTTGGAGAATCCACTCGGGAGGTCTGGATATGGAGCATTTGTAGAATCGGGTAGAATCAAATTTTATCATTTATCATTGATCATTTTCAATAAACAGCATCTGAAGTTGCTTTACAATATTCATATTACTGTCTGCTGCTGATAGAGTGGTGGATCTCTATGGGACAGTCACAGGTGATTAAGGGAAGAAAGGTAGAGCAAACTCATGTATCTTGTACTGTGTAATTTTTATTACAATGCTAGCCAAGAAAAATGGGAAGTTCAGAATCACCTAGGTTGGAAGGGACCTCTTGAGATCGTATTTTCTGACCCTGACTAATACTGTTTATGTGGTTGTTCTTTCTACTGGTAGAGCTAGGTACAGTTATAAGAAGTAGCTGAGCCCTGAAAATAAGAACAAGGGGCTTTTTCCCAATCCTGTTTTACCCTGTGGCAAAATCTGTCCTTGCCTCTGTTGGTTTTTAACAGTGCTGGAACACAGTTCTTTAAAAAGCTGCTTCTACATTTTCATAAATGCATAGTGACTTTGATGCAAGTAAATTTTATTTATATTGATGACCTGTCAGAAATGCAGCAAGATTTACTTTTTGTGTTTTAATTTCCATAATCAAGGAAATGGCAGTGTATAGAGATGTACTTGAAAGCCAAGGGACAGAGGATTCTTTGTGTCACTGTAGTATGTCTCCTGTTATTATTTGCATGACAGTAATCTCCAATATCCTGGCAAGACTGGTGCCCTGTTGAACTTGTCACTAACCTTTAAGTTGGTTCAGATATGTAAAAATAACAAGTCAAGCTAAAGAAACACAAAGATGTTTAGCTTTTTGCCCAAGGTAAAGCAGAGTATCAGTGGCAGAGTTCATAGTTTCAGTAATCCAGTCCAAAAACCAACACTCCCTCTGTTTTGTAGTTTTACTCTAGAACCAGTTATCATCCTGTCTTTAGATAGGGTTATTTGAGAACGATGGCCAAATTCAATGTCTGTTCTTAAATCGTAAAACGCTGCAGTTCAGTATAGATAAATGAAACATGTTAAAGGGAAAGTGCTGGAGATAATGTTTTAAACACCTATAGGGTGGAGTATGTTCATAGTGGAATCCCCAGGCAGAGCTCCTGCATTTAGGAAAGAGATATTTCAAATTTCTGCATTTAAACAGATGTTCATCTTCACTATCTATTGTTTTAAAGACAGATTTTGCTGCTTTTAAGAATCAAATAATCCCAAAGATTGTTTAACATGTAGCAGTTACTTAAATGACAAACTTCCTATTGACTGGTTGTATTCATATGAGAACGCAGGCAGAGTAAAGGGACAGTTGTTGGCTTTTCTTTTCACTTTCAGATTTGTATTGTAGAGTCAGATCTAACCATTTAGCTGAAGTAGTTCAAGACTCACTTCTGTTGTATGATAGAATTCAGCAAAATATATTAGAGAAGGTGTAAGATAAATCTGATTTGCCTTGAAATCTGTTCTGGCTTGACTGTTCATTTGATCTGTCAGTCACCTTTTGTTTCCTACTCAATGTGATTTCCTTTTACAGCGTGAGTCTTAAATTCACTGCAATATCACTGCATGTCTGAATGCTTGGTTGTTCAGAAATTGCCATCTCTGCTTACAGTCATTAGATAAAGTTATTTCATGACTTCTATTTCAAACTGCTTCTCTCTTTGTGAAATTTGCCACTTGTGAAATGATTCCATTTAGAAGATCAGTTTCTGTAACTGCCTATTGCTTTTCATTAAAATTTCATGGGGCTTTTATTTAATGTGTATTCTAGCCTTGTTTATATGGACCTGTTGAAAATAAAGTGGATTAGACCATTTAAGCCATGTATAATCCATTCCCCGTGGACTTCTGAAAGACTGTTCCCTACTGTATGTCTAGTCTTAATTTTTTTTCCCAACTATCTGTCCAGCTGTCCATTCATCCCACTGAGTGTTTACAAGGAACAGGATTTTTGCACTTTTTATAAAATCAATTAGCACTGTTTTAACCTCATGATAGCAAACTTGTTCCAGATCTCTCTTCAGCAAACTCAACAGCTGAGTTCTAGTTTTGCTTCTTACTGAAAGCACAGGTTTTTATCTGAAATTAGGCCAGTTCTAGTTCTTTTGTTTACAAGAGTTGGCTGCCATTAATACATGGATTTCATCACTGGTTTTATGGTTTTATGTGATTGGAGCAAACATTTGTTTAACTTTATGGTATGAGTCTTGGGGTTTGACAGTGAAATGCGTTCCTGAAGCAGCAGGCAGTTATGGTAGCTTAAGGGCTAAAGGTTTCTTAGGGCATACAGTTCACAGCTGGGAAAGCATAGCTGTATCAAACAGCTAACACTAGCAGTTAGCAGCATATCTGTCTGATAAAGGCTGAAGGGTAGCTGAGAATATCCTTATTGTTAGACTGCAGGCAGACATATCTGCTAACAAAAAATCTAAGCTTATGATAAAACATTTGACTGCTGACTGCCATCTGAGCATGCTCTCTCTTGCTTTGGGAAGAAGCACAGATGATGTGCCTGTGGAATACACGTTCAGCTACTTTATTCCCATGTGATTTAATGACCAGTCCCATCATGGGCTGATAACTGTTCCATTTATAACGCATAACAATGCAGGATCATCTCGGGAGTGTATAATTAATGTGGGATTCAGTTCTAGAAAACTGCTGCGTCCATTTTGACGGTCTTTAATTATACACCCAGCATGTTGTGTCAGAGAACAGGGTAATTCACTTATTATTAGAAATGTTCTCATTCCCACACTAATATTAATTTTTTTAAGGAAAAGAGAGAAAAAACCCTGTCAGATGTGAAATCCACTCTGGTGCAGTGCAATGGAGACAGCACAGGTTGTTGTCTTTATCAGAATTCTTAATAGAAGTAAAGCACATCAATTCTGCATGCAGCATAATCATTGCGGAAGAGATTGTTTACCCCTCTCAACCATTTGCATTTATTGCCTGTAAGTGTACCCCATTTATTTTGATGGCCTATCCACTTATTTCTGATGTGGCATTTTGCTGTGAGGTTTTAAATAATTTCTTTCAGCTCCATTATACTGCCCCTGGCTTTTTGACCGTTTTGATCTGAAAGCGTTTTACAAGACTATTTCAATAGTTGTGGTTCCAGAGAGAATGTGGCACTGATCTTGGGGAAATTCCAGCTGTGGTCCTTGGCTTAGCTTTTGGTCACGTAGGACCTTACAGGACGTTCTCAATTAAGTAATGGGAAGCTCACAATCAAGTGTAAAGAGGTCTCTTTCCACAAAGGTGCTGCCTGAGGATCTTTGGTAACATTCCCCAATTTACCACAGACATTCACATGGAAATTTCTAATGTAGTCTTACTAAGAGTAATAGTTTGTATGCAAGACAAGGTCCACAGTGCTATAAAAAGCATTGTAAAATATCAGTTCTGAGATGGGAGGAGGCAGTAATCTGCAACTAAAAATATTATAGAAGTGCAGCATGCAACTGTTGGCTTTGGCTAGTTATGAGATTTCTCCGGTGGAGTAGCATGGCATGGGTTTTTAGCTGTATTGGTCATATGATCCCCATTATTAATAAAGACAGTTACTTTGGTTTGTGCTTTTATTCTGCTTCTCCTATGTTTGAGTGACTTCAAAGGTGTAACAGGGCTCTTTGGACAAGCTCTTTGTGACTGAAATAGTGCAAGTAAAATGCTTACTCGTGTGTGCTGATAGGTTAATTGTCAGTTCTCTCTGTGCTGGATTTTCAGCTTCTTGACTTTCTGAAAGGTGATAAAATAAGGCAAAACAATCCAGAGGCATTTTCCTTTCTAAGCCTCCTTTCTCTAGGCTTCTGAAACGTATTTATGTACAGGCCTCCATCCTAACAAAGGACTCTTTGAGGGCCCTATGGTAGTCTAACATTCCCCTCTTTCACATGAAATTAAGGGCTGTGATTTACTGCAGTGACCTGAGTGCCTGAGTGCTCATTTACAGCTAGCTTTTTTGTTGTTGTTGTTGGGTTTTTTTTGGTGCCTCTTCTGGGTGCTTTAGTTATGCTAACATACTGCTGCATATGTGAGGGATGGACTGTGTTGCATAGCTCATGGTGATGGTGAGTGGAGTTGTTGAGTGGAATTAAGGGAGTAGCTACTTTTGGTTTGCCTGTTTGGTGGTTTTTGTTGTTCCC
>NW_009940511.1:0-11734 GCF_000696875.1 Nestor notabilis
TTGCCGGCTGGGTTTGAACCACGACAACTCTTTCTTCAACATAAGTCTCCAATCTAGTGTACTCCCTACCTGAGGACATGGTGACCTGTTATTGCAATTAATCATGCTGGTGGTGACTCCAGCGGTGGGAGGTGGTTGGTCCTAAGACACCATTGGAAGATACCCATTGAATGTGGGCAGAGTCTAAAAAACCTTTTCAAGTCTGTGATAGCTGCGCCCAGGTGTCAGAGAATTGTTTGCAGTGACTCATATGAATGCTATGGGAGAACAAGATGAGTTTCAAGAGGAATTTCTTCCCAAAATAAGAACTGCTTTAGGAATTACTAAGCATTAAGAGACATTCTGATTACTCCTGCGGTTTCCTGCCTTCCAGTTCAGCTTGGCACTGCTGTCAATTTCCTATTTGCTATGGCAACTGTCAGGCTAAGCTGCATGTCTCCATGCATTTAAATTCTAAGGGCAAATGTCATCCCTGCCAATGTAAGCCACTGAAAATTCACAGGCTTACGTAAATCAGCAGACTATTCTCCGTCTGTGGTCACAGGGAAGATGTCCACTTCTTACCTCTGATTCATCCCATCCTAAGCCAGGGTTTTAGGGTGGATGTGATAAATCCCCTCTTGGAGGTGCCTTTTTCTCTTCACAGGGTGTGAAAGAAACACAGAGGAGCATGGAGACAAGACACTCAGCTCCCAGCTGTGGCAGCTCAGCTATATGACCTCCCCTTGCACACTGTTGATGCCATATGGGAAGCATAAGGAAAAGAGATGAATTAGTGCACATGCCTAAGACCTCAGGGAGAAATATTTTCACTCATGACCCTCCTTATACCCAGAAATGGCCTTGAAAATGTAGTGGGGTAAAGGTACCTGTCCTGGCTTCGTGCAAGGAAAGCGCAAATTGAATTTCTATTCTGGGATCCTAACTAAAAGCCCTCTCATACCATGTCCCTGCCTATCTCCTTTGTATCCTCCTCCCACTGCCATTGCCACTGCTGCTAACTGCCCTCACCCCACAGCATAGCTCACAGCTAGGGAATTCACACCAGCAAACCCGGTACAGACAATCCTGGCTGCTGATGATTATTCCTTCCTACTGTGCAAACCTGCACGATCACTTAAATATGTTTTGCAATGCTCTGCTCTTTAAAATCACAATATTCTGCAGCAACATATTATGCAAACTTCAGAAAATCACTCAGCAAGCAGAAAAGGATGTTTAAAACTTCTCATTTGCTAGCAAAGGGAGAGTGCCATTAATTCAAAGAATTGTCAGACTGAAGACTAGCTTTAGGCTTGATTTGAAGACAGCTTGTTCACTGACTGGGCTTTCTGGACTGCTTTAAACAAATACGTTTTGCAGTATTTCTTACTGTCTTTCCTAGATGGAGAATTCAGAAATAAGTAAAAAACCTCCACATTTTTAATTAGTTTGACACACAGTGATTGGATCCAGGCAAAAACTTTTCTCCGGATTTGTACTTGGACACATTGCATAAATGGAGTGAAGTTCAGACTAGGTATTTATGTCCCTGATCTTCAGAGGTGTTAGTCAGATTCCTTCCCTGACTAATTAAATTACCATGAGAAATTTAAGGAAGGGGGTTGGGAGCCGCTATTTAAAGAGCTGGTTTAATCTGTGTTTCCAAGGCATTCTCTATCCTAGCCTGGTCTCATGCAGAGATAAAACCACCGAATTGCTACATACAAATATTTGTGGCCTTTCAAGATTCTTTTCTTTTTACCCCAAACCTAACAGGAGAGAAAGCTAAGCAATGAGTTTGGAAGATTTTCATTTTTCCTTTCTTTTTTTCACTCTAAATAATGTAAAGACTCATCTGTAAGGATCTACCCACAGCTAACGTTTCTGAAAACCAGATATGAGTGAGTCACGAAAAAAAATTACTCCTAATGCCACAGTTAGGTCATTGAGTTCCACAGCACTCAAGTCCCCTTACCCAAATTAATGTCCCTTTAGCCCATTTCCCACTGTGTCCTGTCACATTCTTCTGAGCACCAAAGCACTCACTGCAGCTGCATGAAAACGTCTCTTCCTATGGGAAATATGCCTGTCTCTAGGAATCACCATAGCAGCTCTGCCTCACCCTTTCCCAACATAATCAGAAGAAAGAAAAGCAATCATTCACAGATCATTGCTGCCCACCATCATCCTTTCCCATCATGAGAGCCCTAGTGGTCAGCAGACAACTAGATGTGAGAACAGATCTGGGGAGTTTTGACTTAGATCCAAAAGACTGGGTTTGTCCCTGCCTTGCCAAAGAGAAAACATAGGTATGGTTTAAACCATGGCTCAGCTGGGCTCAAAAGTTGGATAAAGGCTCTGTTGGGGTTGCATAGAGGAAGCAAAGAGTCAAAACCAGGGTGTTTGCAGGTTTCTCTGCCCAAAGTTCCTCATGGTGTAACTGGAGCAAGTGCAAGGAGCAGATCTCACTTACTACATGCCAGTGAGAAGCGTCTTCCCTGCTGCAATATACACAACCCTCTAATCTCATGGAAAGGCAGTTCCTTGTGAAGGCCCGTTAAACTTATCTGTTCTTATGACTTTCTGCTGGTTTTTTACGGAAATCAGCTTCCAGAAAGTAAGATAAAGGGCATTTAAATCTTCCCTATTCTACCTGTTGGCTCTGCTAACAGTGTCAACTGATCATACCTTCAGGCTCAGGTTTGGGCCACAGTCACTTTTCTTGTGGTGGTTGTGGTATCTCACCAGATCATTGGTGAGACCATATGGCACCGTGGGGGGCTGTCATCAGGAACAGGGCACACTGGGAGGGTGCTGGCCCATTGAAATTCTGTACACACGCAGTGCACAGGGAAAGTTACACATGTAAAAATAATTTAATGATTATAAAATACATGAAAATCATACAGTCATGGAACCCCAGACTGGTTTGGGTTGGAAGGGACCTTAAAGGCATCCAGTTCCAAACCCCCTGCCACAGGCAGGGACACCTTCCACTAGACCAGGTTGCTCCAAGCCCCGTCCAACCTGGCCTTGAGCACTGCCAGGGATGGGGCAGCCACAGCTTCTCTGGGCAACCTGGGCCAGGGACTCAGCACCCTCACAGGGAAGAACTTCTGCCCAAGATCTCATCTCAGTCTCCCCTCAGCCAGTTTAAATCCATTCCTCCTTGTCCTGTCACTACATGTCCATGTAAAAAGTCCCTCTCCAGCTTTCTTGAGGACCCCTTTAGGTATAGGAAGACAGAAGATATAAGGTCTCCATAAGGTCCCCCTGGAGCCTTCTGTTCTCCAGATGACCCAGTTCCCACCTTCTCAGGACAGTTCCCTGCTATTTGTTCAGAGGAGGTTCACAAGCCCATTTTTGACAATGCTACACCCACTTCCTGAAATCCTGCTCCCTATTGCCTCTTACAGCTCTCTTATCTCTCTGACAGCATCTTCTGGTGCGGATCCAACTGCCAACTTAAACTCCATAAGAATGAGCTTTGATTTTTTTCCTCTCCAGCTCATCATTTTCCTCATCAGCTCCATTTCCTTCATCATCATCATGATTCCTCCACCTTCCCATCAAATGCTCAAGCACGATCGCCAGTCCACACTGCAGGTCATGCCCTCCAGTTTCACAACATCTGAAGGTTTAATCCTTCCTGCCTATGTCATATTTAAGACTGTATCGTCTTGGGAAATATCTACACAGAGGGGTAGTGTTAGGCAAATGTTGACTTTCCAAAGCAGATGGGCACAAGCCTGAAAACCATGTAATGGCATTAAAGGGATGTTATGCCCAAGTAACATGGCCTCCTGGGAGGCCTGAAAAACAAATTTTCCCTCCTGCCCAGACTCCTATTACAGCTTTTCATCTGGTCTTGACACCAGTTGCATCACTGTAACTCACACTATTCACCTCTGCTCATCATATTGCTGCTGGTGATCCTAGCTTGGTCCTTCAGCTGCAGCATGAGCCTCTACATCCTCCTGCTCCTCTTCATCAGGCCTTCTTGCAGCTATCAAGCCTGATACCTTGTCACACAGAATGCAGGAAGGAGTGGTGGAAATTATAAAGTCAATCCCATTGCCCTCAGTAGAAAATATGAGATCAACTTGGAAAGCATGAAATTAATCATCAGTTTTACAGCTGCTTTCTCACTGCTTTGCTCTCACAACCATGGAGAATTCAGTCTTGTTCACTAAAGTCTGCCATACAGTGGATTTGTCAGCACATTTCTGCTTCAAAGTTTTGCCACTTAAAACAGTTTGATTCATTTGAGGCAATTTTTTTAATTATTTTTTTAAATATTACTGACCATAACACCAGAGTGTACATGCAACATACAAGCAGCCAGTCTGACCCACTAAAAACTTCTTAAACTGCAGTTTCTGAGTCTTCTTAGGTTTAACAGTTCACTAGACCATCTCACTAACCAGCATGGAAATTAAAACCAACAGGTATTTTCAGTAGCTCCTTCATTTTCTTTTTGAAGGATTAATGCCAACTGCTTTGTTTGCTTATGAAGAGCTCCCACGTCTCTCAAAACTGTTAAGAAGAATAAAGTTTCTTTTTCTTACTCCTGTTTCCCTTCCTTTTCTAACAAGCACACACATATTGGCTAAGCAAGGGGCTATCACTGGATCTGTGTTGCAGTATCAAGTTGCAGTGAGCTTGCAGCTTGGCTGCAAGTTCAAGCTGGAACCAGATGACTTACTTCACCACAGTTTCTCATGACATCTCAGTAATTAATGTCCCAGATCTCACTCCATCTCCTCTCTGAGGAGAGCAGCTCTTGTTTAATTGCCTCATAATGTATACTCAAAATGAATACTTGTCTAATTGTTCCTAGACAGATGCTTGGATGAAAGCCTGTGAGAAAGCATATAGGCTGTAACACTGAATGAAGGCACACAGAGCACAGTAAAGCAAAAACTTATAACTCTTTGTTAGTCTCTAATCCCGTCAAAACAATAGATTTATATTTTAAGATACTCAAGTAACAAACTAAGAACAAAATTTTGCTATATGCTGTTTCCTCACTGGTTCTGCTATATAGAATAAGATCTTGAGACAGATTTCTTTAATGCAACAATTTGAAGGAGAAGGGGTAAATTTTTGAAGCACAGTTTCAATAGGTCAGTTAGAGAGCAAAAGCAAAAGGCGAGATGAGCACCTGGAGTATGGTCACAATGTGAAAATAAAGAATACATCTGTAGAAATCACACTGTAAAAGAAAACCTTGTGAACACTAAGGGTAACTCAATTATTTAACATTCACAGGATTCAAAATTATTCAAATTTTACTGGACATCACTCATTCCAAACATCACCCTCGCTCAAAGATTCAAGACCTTCCTCTTCCTCCAATCAATAGGTGCATCAGGGTTATAAAATTATTCATTTCTAGCTGCCTTAACTTGTTCAAAATGGTAATGTTACTTGTATCATTTCTGTGCTACAGAGGGTGCTTCTGGACTGACTTCCCTCTCTACCTTTAAGATAGGACTGTCTGTCAATCCTACACAAGACATGGACCCAAGTCCATCTCTGCCCCTTATTGTGTTATTTTTGCAGCTAAAGACAGAAACTTGTGTTAAAACTCTTAATCTGAAATGGAGGATCAGGCTAAAAAACATGATTAACTGGTGACTAATGTTTTTAGCTAAATAAGAAAAAACAAAATTTCACATTTTCATTTCCGTTCTTTGAATACTTTTTTCCTAGTAGAATTTTTCACTTTTATTAGTTGCTTGCTTGCTTACTCTTTTTTTGGGGAGAGACATTTAATACCAATAAAACTGTTTTTTAAGCTAAAACACATTTTGACTGTTCATTTCACTTGAAATATTCAAACGTATCAAGCCCAAATGTATCCAGCCACTCCCTCCCCCCCAAAAAAAACCTGTGTTTGCAGCTTTTCAAACCATCTGCAGAGACTGAAATCAGTCATTTTCAGTTTTTCACTGCAAAACCCAACCTGAATTGTAGTCCCATCTCACAGATGTGTCATATTGAGAATTCAGGACACATGAAGAATTATAAGATTGCCCTAGCTGATCCCTTCTGATCATTAGATAGATGATGTAGCTCAGCACAGCAGATGCTGGATCACAGAAATAGACATGAGTTTGGTTGTACTGTTCCAAGTCTACGACTACAGACAAGTGCAGGTAACAGGAAAACCCATATTCAGCCCAAAGATTGATATGTGATCAAGATTCTGATTTTGAATGTTTGCACGCACTTGTAGGCCCTGCTGAAGTCAAGACACGACATGCCCAAATTGCTACAGGGCAGCAGATTTGGGTGCTGGTACAGTGCAGAAAGCAGACTCTCTTAAGCTGAGTTCATTCAACATGTCTCATTCTATATTCTAGCAGGTTAGATAGATATCATTTTTCCATTTAAAGTACATGAAAATCTTAGGAATTCCCATATCATACAGTTCAAATAAATCTGCTTAAAAGGTAAGGTTTTTTAACATACCCTTCGTAACTCTTCAAGGAATAAATTCAGTATATAATATTTAGCAAGAAAAAAAATACTTGGCTAAGTACTCATTTAAAAATGGAGTAAAACTCATAATTTAGAAGATTTGTTGGTAATTCAAATGACAAAAATTATCTGCAGTCCGTTATGAGATATTTCATATGTTCTGCTGGGAGTCAAATTTAAAGAACAGAGCGTGTAACTTCATTTTCTTCAAAATGCAGTTCATGTAGAGCACACATGTAATATGCACTTACTATGATGTTAAACGCTAGAAATAAGCTGTTGCTGTAACTTGGAAAGGTATGAGGGGGTTCTACACCCCACCCTGCTCCTCATGCTCCTCCTTCCCCCTCCCCCCCGGAAAAAAAAATAAAATAAGGATTTTGGCAGGCATTTCTATTATAGCTATTTCTACATTTCTGGAAGGTCACAAGAAAACCCCAGCCATTCCCTCATCATCATGAACTCAAAACAATATGTGAATACCTAAACTTTACTTCCTACATATTAACACAATGATGTGAACAAAAAGATGCTGAGCAACATGGACAGAAGAACATAGATGTTTTTATTTCTGCATATGAAAAATATATTTGACTGTGGTTCCATAACAGTAGTCTGTCTCTGTACTACCTTTATCTCAGCATCAGATCACCACCTCATGAAAAATTGCTATTGAAAGGGTTTTTGAAAAGAAAATTAATGGCCATGGAAGAGCTACTTCCAGGTCAAACCAGTGTAGGCATTCTTTCTTTTGACTCTGAACAGTATACTTTTACAGCTTCCTCTGAAAAGTTAATTCCCTGTAGGAATTTCCTATCTGAAAAATTATTTTGTGTTGTAAAGCAAAAGAACAATGCAAAGGGAAAATAACTCAGGTACCTATATTGATAGTTTGTCTCTGAAGATATTCCTAGCAGTCATTACAGGGGGAAAAAAAAAAAAAGAAAATTAAAATTAAAAATTAGTGATGAAGTCTTGGCTTTGCTGAAATGTATGGAAAGTTTTACATGGTGTAAAAGAACGGTACCTCTGATCACCATAAAGACACTTTAAATTTTAATGTCACTTTCCTGAACAGTAATTATTATTTTGAGGTTGATTTATTAAAATTTAGTACAAAAAAATTAATTTTTCATTTAAAAAAAAAAGTGAGGGTTTATTTCAAGTCAGCTGTCAACCTTTTAAGAGCAAAAGAAAATTGAATTTTTAATCTTTTAGCAAGTAGAAACTATTGTAGGGTTATGTACACTGGAAAATTACTGTTGCATAATAAATTCTTACAAGCATGATAACCTTGCAAATAAGGAAACAACAGTGTCTGCTAGGATAAGGAGAGATTTGGCAAAGCTTCTGGCTTTTTGCCTGCATAAGAGCTGAGCTTCTTTGTCTTTTTTGCTGATATCTTAACAGAGAGGGAGGGGTGGTGGAGGGGAGTGTTATTTTTTTTAATTAGTTGCCTGGAAGCAGATTATTTAGGTAATCTAAATTATCTAAATTGTGCTTTAGAATTTAAATCAAATTTGTCTATTCTGAAGTTGTGTAAAACACCTTAGGCATATTAAAAGCTTTTGATTAAAAAGACAGCTTAGATATGCTGGCCATTTTCTAACTCTTTCTCCCTGCTGAAGCATGTGGGTTCTGTCAGCTTTCTTCTCTGTATCAAGAACTCCTTCTCCATTTTATTTGATACATGCTGCTGAAGTCGGTTAGCTGTTAGAGGAGTTCTGCACTCAGAACCTCAAATAAATCAGGAGAAATTCCACCATCACTATTTGAGATGCACCTCTAGTAGAAAACCATCCAGGAGTTGGGAGACTTCCGTAATATATCACAAGGTAAAATAAATGCAACTGGACACTGAAGCAGTTGCAGGTCTCTGAAGAGGGTGGAACCAGAGACATTGAAGTTGCAGTTGTTCTGGCATCACTGCTCTGTTAAACTAAACTATTTACAGTGCACAGTAGTGAGCTACAGACGTTACAGTTCCCTTAAGATCTTTCTTAAAATAAAATTCCATAGCAAACAGAAATAATTTATTTCACAACTCACACTCAAACACAATTTAATCTGGAACATTCTACAACTTTTGCTTCATTTTCCACTTTGAAACATTCAGTTTGTGAAATCTTGCAGGGTTTCCCTGCTCCCTTCCTCATTCAGGTCTGATTTTTATTCACAGTTGACAAAACCTTTCTTTTGCCAGTAACTCATACGTTCTACCATATACAGATGCCTTCTGACCCTGATGTGGAGGGACTTTGCAACCGGCCTTTCTATGGGCCACCACAGCCAATGAGGCTTTATACAAACCATCTACATACTAGAAAGCTCACATTCTGGTTCCTTTCCAGGTATGATGGGGTTTCATCATCACATAGCTTTGAATTAAGTCTACCTAAAATAACCTGTGCTCACACTACATAGAAAGTTAGTATTTCATTTGGAAAGGGATCTGTCCTCTTCTCTCTTTGAAAATGCTTATGATGTTTGAATGCCCCATCCCTGGCAGCGTTCAAGGCCAGGTTGGACAGGTGGCTAGTGGTCTAGTGGATGGTGTCCCTGCCCGTGGCAGGGAGTTTGAACTAGATGAGCTTTAAGGTCCCTTCCAACCCACACCACTATATGGTTTTACATTGTATATACCACAGCTTTCTGATGGACCCCAGTATCAATAGCATAAGATAAAAAAGTATTTTGAGAGAAATTACCCTAATTTTTCCACGCAATATACGTTTAATGTTACAATACATAAATTTTCACAGGAAATACTAGATAAAGTCCAGGAATAACTGATGCTATGCTTCTGGTTATTTGCCAGCAAGTAATCTTACAGGAACGTTTTGGAAGAAGGAGCTCAAGAATACCAGAGTCAGAAAAAAAGAAAATAACACTTACAAACAGGAGCAAAGTTATTTCAATTTTTTAAGATGAGGAACACTATGAAGAATTTCAGAGGATTTGAAAAAGCTACAGATGTACATCAACCTGGCAGATGAAAGACATGCAAAACAACACATATTACAAGAAATAATGTCTTCTGCAGTAAGAAAACAATTCCTAAAATTTCTGGTGACACTATGGAGAGATCTGTGCAAGTATCTTTTGAAATGTGCCAGGACAGATGTGGTGCTTTAAGGATGTATAAAATATATGTGCTTAAAATAATACCAGAGGGATTATAGAGTCACTGAGGAAATCAGTGGGGAACTCGCCTAGAATTCTAGCTACAGTAAAAGACATGCTGTAATAATAGAAGTGTCTCAAAAGAATGGCATAACAACATGAAAAGCCTTCCATAAGAAAAGAAACTGAAAATACCTTCCATGCTTATTTCACATCGGGTTAGGTTTAGGGTTTGTGTTTGTAGTAGGGTTAGGTACTGTTAGGGTTAAGGTTTTTAGGGTTAGGGTTATTAGGATTAGGGTTAGGTTTAGGGTTAAGTTAGGGTCGGGATTAGAGTTAGAGTATTGATTAGGGTTGAGGTTAGTTTAGGGTCAAGGTTAGGGTTAGATAAATTTAGATGTATGTTTACTGTTAGTGTTAGGGTTCTTATGGTTTTGGTTATGGTTAAGTTAGGTCTGATTTAGATTTAGGGGTTTTTTATTAATGTTAGATTCATATTAGGTTTAGTATGTCTTTAGGTTTAGTTAGGGAAGGTTTGGTGTTAGGGTTAAGTTAGGATCAGTTTTCAGGTTAGTGTGTGGGATAGGCTTAGTTTTAGGTTTATTAGGTTTATGTTAGGGTAAACTTAGGTCAGGGTTAGGTTTAGGGTTAGTTTTAGTCTTAGGTTTATGCTTAAGCTTATTTTTTGGGATAGTGTCATTTTTATTATGATTGGGATTAGTGTTAGGGCTAAATTTACAATAGTTTCGGGGTTAGAGTTAATGCATGGATTATGGTTAGAGTCAAGTAAGGTCAGGATTAGGTTTAGGGTTATTGTTTAGGTTATGTTTAGAGATAGGGTTAGTGTTAGGCTTAGCATTATTATGGTTAGGATTAGGGTTAAGTTAAATCAGGTTTAGGGTTAGGGTTAGGGTTAAGTTTGGGTCTCAGCTGGACATACGGTTAGGTCTAGGGTTAGTGTTAGGGGTAAATTATGGTCAGGGCTCACCTGAGGGTTTGCGTTACTTTTAGGTTTACAGTAGGATTATGACAGGTTTAGGGCTAGGGTTTGGGTTATGTTTTGGTGTAGGGTTAGGATGAGTTTAGGTTCGGTTCAGGGTTAGTGTTATTATTAGGGTTGAGTCAGAGTCATTGTTGATCTTATGTTTTTCTTTAAGGTTATGATTAGGGCTAGATTAAGGGTTTAGATTGACATTTCGGTCAGGGTTAAGGTTAGGGTTAAGGATACGGTTAAGTTTAGGGTTATGATTATTGTTAGGGTTTGGTTTACGTTTAGGTTAGGTTTAGTTTTAGTTATGTTTGGGATTTGTGTTATGGTTAGGTTTTGGGTTAGTCTTAGGCTTTTTAGGGTTAACATTACAGTTATTTTTAGGGTTAGAGTTTATATTAGGATTAGTGTCAGGTTTAGGGTTAACATTAGGCTAGGATTAAGGTTAGGGTTAGGATTTTGGTTAGGGTTAGAGTTTGTTTTAGGCTTAGGCTTAGTATGTTTATGTTTAAGTTTAGCTGTAATTTTAGGGTTAGGATCATTGTTCGGGTTTGGGTTATTTTTTGGATTATGTTTATGTTTTTCTTGTGATTAATATTTGTGTTAGTTTAGGGCCAGGGTTATGGTTAGTGTTAGGGTTGTTAGGGTTAGTGTTAGGTTTAGGTTTAATTTTAGCTTTAGGTACTCTGAAGAGGAGAAATCATATGCAGATTTCAAGACTCTAGTAGCTGAGAAAGTCATTGCTTTTTCATTTCCCAAAATAATTATACAAATGAGAGGTTCCTCTGTTAACTGAGTGCGACTAAGTAAAGTCTAAAGTACATTTTTTTTTATACAAGAATAATAGTAAAGTTGTGAAGCACTATGTCACAGGTTTGCATTGCAGTCCAAAACCTACTGTAGGTCTAAAATGCATAGGACTTGGTATTAGTAGTATGACCTCCTCGATTGATACAAAAAGCAGTAAAGTCACTGTCTCCGCATAGTTGGTATACCATGATAAGTAGCTTCATAAAAATGCCACAAAAAAATTGTCAGCTGGTGAGACCATCCAGCATAGGGTGGTCCTCAGCATCTTTTTTCATATCTGCCTAGCTACAGCCTTTAGCTCCTATCACATCCCACACCACACTGTGGACACCACTGACACTCTTT
>NW_009940511.1:11765-27842 GCF_000696875.1 Nestor notabilis
CCATCCTTCCAGTAAGTGCTGCAAGTCTTGAATTAAAACCTACATATTTTCACTGTCTACATCCTTACTACAGAAGTAAAAATCATGGCTCTGAATCAGAACCACTTTTACATTTTTAACTGGGCACAGAACTAATTGTGTGTCCCTAGGTGAAAAATATAAGCATTTAAGGTTAAGAACACAGTTGAACCCAGTTCTTCATTGTAATTTTCCAGGAAAAGTATTACATTTTTATTACACATTGCAATTAGTATGATAGTGAAAATATCTATCTTCTGAGTTAGGATTGAAGAATGGTGTCCCTGCCAGACAACTGCATAGGGTTGGAACTAGGTGATTTTTAAGGTTGCTTCCAACCCAAACCAGACTGTGATTCTATGATTCTATAATAAGAATTGATGCTCTACATTCACCACAGCCAAATGTATAATTTATAATGAGTTCTATAGGGGGAAAGGAATTTGAGTAATGAAGTTGTTAGATATCTTCATTTTGTATATATGAATTTGAAACAGCCAGATCTTAAATCTACAATTGTGTAATAAAGTATAATTGATTTTAACTTTTTGTTGTTTCGGGTTAATTTTTTTCTTTCCCGTAATATTGAATTGAAGATTATTTGGAAGCATTCCGTTTGACTCCTTGGAAAATCAATACCAGTATCTAAGCCAAATTTCTTTTTCTGGATAAGCAAATCTCATGATATTGCCTGTGTTCACTGGTGAAAAGTTATTTTAAATGTATATTTAAGCAATTTGGTCCTGGAACAATCCTCTTTCTATATTCAAATGCTACTTTAGGTAAACCTTCTCATAAACTGATTTCAAATTCAGTGCTTTAGCAAATTATTTGCCAGTGTATTTATTCAGCAGAGAAGTTGAACAAATGGGTACAATATATTCTCAAAGAAAATTCATTTTCCTCTAAAGCAAACATGCCAGAGAAAATGTTGCAGTATTCACCCACATGATATTGAGCTGTCATCAAAATCATATAATTACACTAAGTCTTGTCTAAGTGGCCTCCCATTAGGAAATGCATCTTTCCATACTAATGAAGTTCAACACAAAGTGTAACTTAGTCATTTGCATGTTAATGGAGCTTTGTACATGAGACTGTTTATTCAGCATGTGAGAAATATTGAAAAGAATGTGTTAACAGAAACCTTTAGCCAGAATAAGACAGGGTTAATTAGGACATATGGAATGGGATCTGAGTAACAAGAGACATTAAAATTAACCTATTTATCCAGCTGTAGCAGGACAAGCAAGGGAGTGGGGGAAATCCCTTCTTTGACCTACACAAAGGCTTTTTCTGCTATAGGATTCAAGAGCAGTATTTTCCCACTGGTACAGCTCCACCAGTGGCTTGGGCATTTGCATGACTATGGCAATGTGTATCCATCAGTCCTTTCAGCCCGTCTAATTCCTCCCAAGAACTAAGAGAGCAGTGAAACACCACTGCTGGGCAGAAACGCTTCTGGCAAGGTGAAACACCTCTATCTATAAAAGTAGCAACAAGATATTTTTGGCAAAACAATATGAGGTTTGGGCCGAATTTATCAATATATGTCTTGATCTGCACATTGTACAGACATGTTGTTAAGCCACTTGTGTAGATCTCACAGACATTCAGCAACTCTATTCAAGAGTCTACATCCACATATGGGCCTTCCAGGAGATTGGGGACAAGATAGTTGGAGGGCTAATAAGATTAACCTGATGCCAAAGAGGGACAAAAAGGCAAAATAAAATGAAGACTACGATGTCTGAGTCTTGTAGCAGAGTGTATCACAGCTTGATAACTCTGTATATGTTTTTCAGACTCTGTGGTATATATTCGTTTCAGGACAGGATATAAAAAGAGCTTTTTATTTCCTTTTAAATAGATGATGCTTGATGGCTCTTTTCTTGTTTGACTTTTTTCCCTAAGTATTTCAAATGTATTGCTTCTTGCTAACTTCTGTAGATAGTTACGTCACCCCAGGATTACAGATGGAATATTTGATCAGTATTTCCACTAGCTTAATTCTCAGATGTTGCTGTCCTTTTTTTGCACAAATTGATAACTGATTACTATAATCAAGCCAAGAACAGAGAACACGGTTTCTCCTGAGTTTGGCACTTCATACTTGTATTTCAGAGCTGTAAAAGGCCTTTTTTCATGCCCTAAAACTAGTTTCTTTTAATACTCCAGCAGTCAGTGTAACAAACATTATAGCTCCTATGATTTCTAATCGTAGACCTTCACACCCACAACAACAATATTATTCAAAATAGATTTTAAAAAAGTAGGTTATGTTCCTGTTTCTGACAGAACATGGATGCTTTCCTTATCTGGAAAAGCTCTCTTTTTGAAAAATCAGGTTTTATTTTCTCTTGTCTTTTTATTCTGTAATGTGCCAATAAATGTGTAGTTTATCCAGTGTAAGCAGAACTGCATTTGACTGATAAATATGAAGCTTCTGCTTGCTCCATGGCAATGTATCTGTCATCCTGAAGGAAGCGAAAGGACAGAAGTGACAGCCAGCATGTAGGATATCAAAAGAGTTGCTGTCTTCCTTGGGCATAATGACACTAAAACACAAAAGCAGTAAAGAAAATGATAGAACTGAAACATTAAACAGTCAAAAGCATCTATTTTCTCACCATATTAGCACCTGTTGCAGTGTTTCTCTTCTAAAAATTAAAAATTCTGCAATGCAACAGCAAACTCCTCTTAGGAATTAAGAAAGCAGTGAACACCTTGCTCCCAACACTGTGTTGCACAAAGAGAGGCTGCAAGGTGCTGTGCTTTAATGGAAGGACTGACTGAGGTGCTGTGCATTAGGAAAACTGATATTATCACTGCACAGAATATTTTCTGGGCTCAAGTTTATTGAAACTTAACTGTGCTGGACCAACAGGAATCACATTTACACTGGAGAAACCTACATGGCAATGAATTATTACTATGTTATTGTTATGACTATTATATCACTGTAGAGATTTAGTGGCTAAAATATGGAAAAGAAGGTCTCTCTATTACTGAAAACTGTCTGTGTTTCATGGTGGGTAGGATGAAAGAGACAGAAATGGGATAGAATAACTAAAAGAAATGGTGCTCAGCCAAACTCCCACATACGCACTGTCAGTTATGCAAAACAGACTGAACTGTACTACCTACCAGCCACTATTTACATGGCAGCTACTTCAGAGGAACCAGAAGCCTCACTCTTTTTAGCAAACCTTCTGTTCTTCTAAGAACGAAAGACATCTGTCATATGCTTCTCATGATGGTGGGTGCCTCAGCTTATTACTAGCAGGAGAACAAAGGAGGCATTTTGCCCCAAGACAAGAATGAAGCAACAATCAACTTTCTCCCATTTCTTCCTTTGTGAGGGGGGCACACTTCTTTTTGATCTAATGAGCATAACACCAGTATGAGCAGACTTCATTCAAAACTTTTGCAACCCTAAGGCGAGTGACTATTTGAACATTAAGAATTATGGCAACTTTTGCGGGGAGCTCATAACTTTAGGACTGCAGTGATTTACTGGCAGCACTGTCAGTTGTCTGGGTTGCTTGCCATGAT
Organism: Nestor notabilis; assembly: GCF_000696875.1. Taxonomy (NCBI): domain Eukaryota; kingdom Metazoa; phylum Chordata; class Aves; order Psittaciformes; family Psittacidae; genus Nestor; species Nestor notabilis. The sequence goes on from NW_009940511.1 coordinate 15,339, forward strand.
ACAGGCCAGTTGCAGTCATGATAGATTGAGGTCATTGAGGGGGAGTGGAATAGGTCCTGTCATATATCCTTCATCAGGTTTTCATTTGTCTAAGAGTTAGGGTTGTGGTAGCAGTGGGAAAAGGGTCTCATCTGAATGTTTATTTTTCTAGCCTGAAGGGCTCTGTTCATTAAACATGCATTTGTTTGATACCTGGAAAGAAGACATTAGCATGGGGGATTTGTGACTCAATTCAGTGACCTGTACTGCGAGTCCAATTTCAAAAGTAAAATCTAGAGCTTGGAAGTTAGAAAAAAAAAACCAAAGCAAACAAAATAAACCCCTAAAAAAATCCCCAAAAACCTAGATAGAGCACTATAAGTCTTTAAACAGTCACAGACAAGCCTTTGAAAGCTGTGTGCCCACCACATGACCGCATGTGTACTCCACCTCATGCGTACTTCTCCCAGCTCACTGTTGAGTCTGTGTAAGTTATTCAGCAATTCAAAACCACCTAGAAGTACTACAGAGAATGCATCCAGATTACGCCATGTCAACAACACTACTCAGGATTTGCAAAACTGGGCCTTCACTTGCATGCTTCTGATGGATGAATTAATTGATTTGCTCCTCTGCCTCACACCCACACAGAAATAAGTACCAGGTTCCTCAAAGCTGAACATCTTGAATGCAAAATCATGCCCAAAACTCACGACACTTAATTTCTAAAACATCATTCCATCCAGTGTTAACTAAATAAAATTTATAATATAAAGTGAATTTTCTAAAAGCACGTAACCTCAAAAGCTGTAACCTTTTAATTCTGTTCTTTTACCAATCTGCCATCCCAGAAACGCATATATTGAGTATGAAGATGGTGCTTTTGGCTCTGTATTCTCTAAATCAGCCTGGGGAAAACAAATAAATTTAGGAATCATGAAAATGGTGTACTAGGCCACCAGAGACTCCATCACTCCAGGACTTGGAAACAAGAAATAGATGTAAAATGTTTCACCACAGCAGGCAGGATGGACTTTGCATTTATTAGTGTACACATGGATGTGATGTACCTTCTACAACTGGTGCCAGTGGGGAGGTGCTGTTATCATAGTGGCATGCTGATGTTTTTTGATAAGACAGACCCTCAATGTGTATGTTGCAGCTGCAATAACCAAGTGAAACCATTCCAACAGCACATACAGCTGCAGAATAACCATTAAAATACCAGCCCACATCTAACATCTATCCACGTGGGTTTGTTCCTCATTGGGCTTCTGTCAGGATAAGAAGAACTCACTAAAATCAGTCTCTTTTCCACACATCTCTAACAGCAACCCGGTGCTCCTCATAGCCAAGGTGTGTTTCACTCAATATTAATGACTCAGACTAAGACTGAGTAGAGGGGGTAGTGATCTCCTGTTAGCACCATCTGATGCAGACACAAGGTAGTGAGGTTACCCCACTCTTTGCATTGGTAGTATCCAAACTTCCCTGTGCTTTCTGACATGTGACAGATGATTTTCTCAGAGGACCTCACAGACTGTTGCCATCCCTATTGCATTAGTAACTAACACTCCCCCAAAATCTTACTGAGGCACTGGAGCCCCCTGAGGAGCAGGAAGTCTACTCCTGCTTACATAGAGACAAAGCAATTGAGTTTCAGCTGTGTCAGTGGAGATATCACCTATTTACACCCTAATTCAAGAGTTTCTTTTTTCTACCTACTTAGGCAAATGGGGAAATATGAAAACAAAAGCAGTCAGGTATAAGTTAGGTATTAAAGGAACTAATAAGGCCTGAACCTGCTCTCATTTGAGTTTTATCAGATAAACAAGAGACACACAGCTTAAACATGTGCTTCCAATTTTCTCAGAACTAGTAAATTGAAAATACTGCTCTGTCATTAACCATTTTCATATTTATTCTGCAGTATTTAAGGTTAGAGGTGGGTCACATTTCTGTGGCCGCTATTGTGGAAACAAAAATTCATTGTGCTGTAGTCTTTCGTTAATTAAAATCCATAGCATAAAAAAAAATCCCAAACCATTATTTAAATACATTTTTAGTTACTTAATTCAGATCCAGGATTGAGTCAATCATCCAAATCAACTGTAAACTGCAAAGCAGGAAAAAGACAAGGAGTCCCTCAAAGCAAGTTATCTTTCTTAGTTTCCCTATTACATGAGAAACATGAATTACAGGTCTCTTTCATGTTTAAAACCTTGTTGCTATTAACCACAACGGATATCCAAGACTTCCCATGCAAGCCTTCAAGTTTCTTGTTTGTTAGGTAAATAAATTAACTTAAAACAATGTGTTCAAAATCTCTTCCCCTTTATTTTAGAGACATCAGAACTGCTGTGAAGGAGCCTATTTTCTTTTGGCTTGTTGGTTTATGGTTGGGGGTTTTTTTCTTTCTTGAAAATGAAAATCACATGCTGCAATGCAAAATCTCTGTGCTTTATCCAACATCTCTAGCATCTTGTGACTTTTAACTGGTAGCCCAATCTCCAGGAAATATAAAACACCTCTAAGCTGGTTCCCAGTTACTTCTATTTTCTACTCACCTGCTCTCAAAGTCATCTGTCTGTATCTCCACTTTTAAAAGTCACAGCGGGATGATAGATTTAAGCCTATTTTAACTCTATAGACTCTAGTGGACACCAGAAATATTAGTGACAACAGAGCAGAGAGAATCTGACTATAATAAAAAATCAAAGCTAGTTATTAAGGATACCTAGGTTGTTTTTTGGGTTTGGGTTGATTTTTTTTACAAACATATCCATTAAATCAGGTGGAATTTGTGAAATTTTGTTGAAAACTTTGTGTTTGTGTATTTTTGAGAATTTAGTATTTTTGAGAATTTAGTACTCAGCAACAGATCCATACGAGTCTCATTGCTCTCACAAATTCTTTACTTTTAATTTGCTGTGCTAAGGAATTCTGGAAGCTATTGTAGTTTGTAGTTATGAGAGCTGTATGACTTAATGTCTGTAATTCAGGGCAGCCTAATCCTCATGCAATGGTATCAACAGTAACTATACCAGCTTTCATTATTTTCATAATGAAATATTTTCAGGAACCTGCTTCTTGCAGAGCAAGGAAATCTTTGGCTTCAGACTTATCTGAGAAAAGAGTTACAACTTGCTAAGGGGAAAGTTTAACATGTCCTTCAGATTTTCACCCAGACCTATGAAAGATATAAACTTCTGGGGATAAAATAGCAGCCTAATTGCTTATATCTGCCTAATTTTTAACTGTTAATGCACCTATCAAGAAAAAGGAAACAGAAAGCATGTCCTGAGACTGAATTTTGTCTTTGATCTACTTTTCTTGGGGATCTTCTCCCTTTCTTTGGAAAATCTCCTTTGAAACAAGGAGATAATATATCATTTACCAAATAGTAAATTAAGTAGTGATGTCACTCAGGAAAAATTCAAAAAACAACTGGCAGTTAGGTACCTGGAACTACCCACTTTGCAGTGCCGGACATAGACATATACACGTGTGGTTGCTTTGTTTCAGATATTTCATGCATTTCTTATTTCCTAAAGTAGGTGATCATCAGTTTTCAATGGCTTGTTTTGACCTTATTCAATGGAAAATGAGGTGCTATTTCTGGCATGCTTATGAACCTACTGTTTGGTCCTAAAAGTTTTGCAAGAAAGGGGATAATAAATAGTTATTCACTTCCACTGAATAGCTTTGTAGATTATGTGCTGAGGGCAGCAACAGCTGCTTCTCATTACCAAAAAGGCCTCCTACCATGTGTACTGCTAACACACTAAGCTAAGGTCAAGCTGAGTAGCAGGTTTTTTCCCCCAACATTGTTTAGAAGCTTTTAAATAAAACCATATTAAAAATACAGTCACCTCTGGTAACTGATTTTCAAAAGCAGTGTTAGAAGACCTGTAAGGTTTTTTAAAATCTTCTTTGTTTCTGATCTGGAAGGCATTTTCTGTTGTGTTAAAGGCTGCCTTTATGCTGCTAAACTCTGGAGATCTTTCCTTGCAGCTTGTGAAGCCTTAATTCATCATGTGCTATATTTTATTTCCCTCTATTCAACATTTTTCTTCACAAGAACAGTATCGTTATCCATGTTGATAATAGTTCCAAAAACTTACATGTTGCTGTGTTTTCCTGCAATGCACATAGTAGGGTTTACTCATTCCTATTCATGTGTGTCATGGTTTAAGCCCAGCCGGTAACTCAGACCCCCCCAGCCGCGCGCTCACTACCCCCACTTCTTCATCCCCCCACTCCCGGATGGATGGGGAGGAGAATCGGAGGAATGTAACTGCCATGGGTTGAGATAAGAGCACTCCAGTAACTAAGGTACAATACAAAACCACTACTGCTACCACCAATAATAATAATGAGAAGGGAAATAACACGGGGAGAGGACACAACCGCTCACCACATACCAACCGATACCCAGCCCAATCCAAGCAGCGATCTGGCCTTCCGGGTAACTCTCCCCAGTTTATATACTGGGCATGACGTGCTGTGGTACGGAATACCCCTTTGGCCAGTTTGGGTCAGGTGTCCTGCCTCTGCTTCCTCCCGGCTTCCCCTCCTCCCTGGCAGAGCATGAGACTGAGAAAGTCCTTGGTGGGAGTAAACATTACTTAGCAACAACTAAAAACATCGGTGTTATCAGCGTTGTTCCCAGGCTGAAAGTCAAAAACACAGCACTGCACCAGCTACTAAGAAGGAGAAAAAATGACTGATGTAACTGAACCCCAGACAATGTGAAATGCATATTGAGCTCTCTGGTCTGCTCCTGCTTGGCAGAGGCTGAGTTTAGAAAGGAGGAGATGAGCACCCTCAGAAAGCAGAGATGACCCCAAATCAACGCAGAGAGTAACAAAGGAGTACAGCAGCTTCCTTCTAAACCTTCTTGATGCCAGAAGGTCTCTCTCAACGGATGGTTTGTGGAGGGATTAACACCTATGTGAGCTTGCCCCCCACTGTGGCTGCTCATTAAGGGGCTGGTCTAATTCATGAGTAAGATTGTGCAACCAGTTAGAACTAAGAACCACACTCCTGACAGGATTCATCCTAAAAGATAAGGCATAAGATCACCTCTGCTCTGGGCGTGATCTTTTTTTATTATTTGATTTGAAAGGAATGCATGAAAATAAAGCACTACCTGTAACAGAGAAAGGCAAGAGCTCTTTGTACAGATAAGAAAGAGAAAATCTGAAGCCAAAACTCTGCTGTGGTTTCTAATTATGAAGTGACTTTTAGAAGCTCTTTTTTAAAGTGTATGTAAGCACACACAGATTCTTAACAAAGCTGCCAATTAGTACTACTGCTTTCTAGTCCATGACACACTACTTCCTAGGTCAAAATTCACTTATACAGATATAGTACATAAAAGTGCATGGGTTTTTTTCCCCACTTGTTCCCAGTTGGATCTCAAATGGGAGTAACGAATAACAATTTTTATTGATAAAGCAGCAAACATTCAGATATATTCACATATAATCACTACCTCATCCCATAATTATGTTGCATTTCTGTGGGAAAAAACTAACTAGATATCATCACAAAACTTTCCCACTCTTTATTTTTCTGCATTTCAGTTTCCAAACTGCCAGGCCTTCCACCTTTATCCCAAACTACATAATTAGTGGCATAAGGTTGTAAAAAGTAGAAGAGTTTTATGAAATGTATGTTCCAGTATTGTTTTTTAGCTCATCAAGTATTCTATAGTCAAAGCTGGCTTGGTGTTTACCCACAGAATTAGTTGGATGATATAACTACAGTAAAGAAACACGGATGGATTTGCCTCTGCCCATGGAGAGATTTGAAAGGGAACCACTTTCACCTCTGAGTTCAGTCTTAGGCAGCTCAGAGGTTTTGATAAATTCATTTTCCAATATAAAATAAAATAAAATAAAATTAAAAAAAATAAAATAAAATACCATGAGCAATTGCTACGCAGTGTAAAGAAGTTTAACGAAGTTAATCATGGCACGGTGGCTGGCACAAAGTCTCTGTGTGAGCTGCCTGGCATCTCTCTCATGCTGAATTGTCAGAGCATCTCAACACAACAGAAATAGAAAAGCAGAGAAGATTCCTACTATATTATGAGGTTCTCAAGTAATTTTCAGCTCAAATAACTCCTATAGGTCTTTCAGCAGTTATCACCATGGTTTTTATTTGAATACAAATTGTTCTAAATACAGCCCCAAATGGTTTAGTTTACCCAGCCATGACTAGGCTGGAAAATTATCATGAACAGTTGGATACCAAACAAAGAAAAGAAATAGAGAAATATGTTCCACTAAAACAAATAAAACTTATAAAAACTTCAAAACTGCCCTGTTAGAGAAGACCTCTCAGAAAGTCAAAGTTTGAACCCAATGGAGACAACAGAAAATAAAAGTGGCTTTCAACATCCATGCTTTTTTAACACTGTGAAATATTTTTTAAATACTGAACAAGGAAAAGGATATTCCATTCTGGTCAACAAAACTTGTTTGTGATAAGCCTCGCTCTAATGAAAAGAATGTGTGGTGTACTGTTATTAATTGAAGAAGTCAAGACTGACTTTAAAGTTCTTCGGTGTTGGTTTGGTAGTCATCACTGTAAATCCCCATCATTCATCTCTGCCATCAACTTTAACATGAAAAAGTACCACAGATGGAAAGATGCACTGAAGTCTCCAGCCTTCAAAGTATACTGTACCAAAGAACAGTCTCCTGTAGCACTCCGGAGTGATCTCATTACATTCCTTGATGTCTGCTCAGCTTTTGACATCATTCATCTTGGCTACACCTCCTTCCTTGGCTTCACCAGTAAGCATGGTCCCACGGTGTGCATGTCTTGAGAGCAGTCACACAGACCACCATCAGCAGAATAGGAAAAAAGACCAGTAAAATGCAAAGGGTAACTGGGAATTTCTCAATATATTCACATTCATGAGTTTCTCCTAGTGAAAACAAACCTGGTTTTATAAAGGAGAACAAGGTAAAAGGTAATTATACCAAACAGGGACTCTAATAGCAATAGCTACAAAGAGATAACCAGGTAATAGAGGTGCACAATGGGAAAAACTAGCAAATTAATGGATGAAAGGCAGATAGCCAGTAGGATTAATCAAGAGCTACTTTAAATAAAATCTTACTTTATGACTGTATCTAATCCCAAATAAACATGATGCAGGGGGAATAGATTTCATGTCATCTCACTGCAGAATTACATACTACAGAATATCTAATAGATATTCTGCCACCAATCATGGAGGATGTTAAAGTGCAATTGTCACTTTAAAAACAAAATATTCGTAACACCATTGAGAAGATGGCTGAGTTCTTCATGTATAGAGAAAATTGCTTTAAAAAAGTTCTGAATGATGATGATGTTTCAAAAGTCTAGGGAAAAAAGAATGTTGTGCTAGAATTTAGTAAGCACACACCACATACCATGGGAAATGATAGCCCAGTTAGCATGATTTTGATCTAAACAAAATCCTTGAAAGTCTGATATGGGATGTATTCACTTAGAAAACACCAGTGTAGTTGGTGTCAGTGTCAATCACCTTGATTTCATGAGAAATGTGTATTTCCAGGAAAAGAAAGAAAATGTTTTTTTAAAAAATGGGGTTATAAATTTAACTGATACAGGGAAATACATTTTCATTATATAAACAGATGCACTACTTAAGGCATGTGAACCTACACGTACAGGGGTTTGTCTTGTAGTAGCCATGCCAATATCTTCAGTTGGTTCTGAATTGTCACTTGGTATTTCTGATGGCAAAGGCTTGTGATGAATACAATGCTCAGACCCTTCTTAATTCCTCCTGTGTACTTTATATCCACTCAAAAGCCTACTGTATTAATAAAGTAGTATATAAGGTTCTTCACATCAAAGAGAACCAAAAGTAGTGGCTTCACTGTTGGTAATTCTAACACTCTTTAGCTGGGGTCTCAAGCGCACACGGCCGGGTCATGGGGAGCTTCTCTCAACATCAAGCCGTTGATCACAACCCTTTGAGTGCAAACATCCAGCTGATTCTTTATCCGCCAGGTGGTCCATCCATCAAATTTACGTGTCTCCAGTTTAGAGACAAGGATGTCACGTGGGACAGTGTTGAACGCTTTGCACAAGTCCAGGTAGACAATGTCAACTGCTTTGCCTCTATCCATTAGTTCTGTGGCACCATAATAGAAGGCCACCAGATTGGTCAAGCATGATTTGCCCTTGGTGAAGCCATATTGGCTATTACCAGTCACCATATTATTGTCCATGTGTAAATGCAAAGCATATTTCCAAAGCATATATACACACATGATGTATCAGTTGGTACTTTCTAATCAGAAGCAGTCATTTCATGCATTTGCCTTATGATGCAATGGACTTCCTCACCCCTACCTACCGTTGCATCCTACCCCAAAATTGAAGACCCATATATTTATTTTCTGGAATCATGAAAAGCTGCTAGGGAAGAAAATAACGAAGCATTTTTATGCATGGAAATCCAAGCCACAAACCACAGTACATCTCTAAGTAAGTAGTAAGTGTGTCAAAATCATTTAAAAAGTAGGGGAAAGGTTTGCAGCCTTGTAAAGAATTTTCACAGTCTAAGTCTTATTTTCTTTTTCCCCTGAGAAACGTCACCAGTAAGTAGAATTCTTCCAAAACTGGTAAGCATGGGCTGGGAAGATCAACTGCACTATGATGAACCAAGATACCATAAATACAATGCTGATCTATGTGGTTTGGAAATGCAGTTTAGAAAGAGATTAATAATTCTTGCATTCCATATGTGTTTTTCTCTAAGTATCCCTAGCGCACTCTTAATTTCCAGACATATCACAGCATTCAGTTCATGCAGCATGAGCTATACAGCTTTGTTCCAATTGTATGAACTCTATGGCACCCATGTTTCATGGGCTCTCACCAGTCACTGAGTGCCTTTGAATTTCTGTAAATTTATTATGGGGAAATTAAATACTGAAAATATAAATATCTGAAATAGGCAAATAATTTTACCAAACTATAAAACTTTTGGACAAATACTTTCATCAAGCATAACTTTAGATGGACCTGTTCTAGAATCAAGAATCTTGTTGAAAAATACAGGGAGTTTACAGTTGCAAGAATTACAGCCATAGTAATTGTTACATTAATTACTGGCATACTGTTTCAGTCTTTATTCATGGTCAAGATGAATACATCGTCTTACTTTGTCTTGTCTTAGAAGACAATACATTGTTTTCTTACACATTGCCTTGAAGATCTGCTGATTCCTTATTTAAATCTGGAAATTATTTTCCTTTAATATTGTGTGTCTCTGTTCTGCACCTGTCTTCACAAAAAAAGAAATACTCATAAGAAAATATAATTTGTTGATTGCCTGGGAAATTAATTTTAGTTGTTCAATACTTTAATAAATGTATTTTAATTAACCTCAAAATGCCTTCTGAGGTTGGAAATAGGATTCATAACTCTGGAGACACATATGATGCTTATTCACCTTGCCAAATGGGATTCCAGTGAAGGTTCTCCAACAAGAAAATGTAGTTAAATCAGTAAGAATATCAGAAATTCAACTAAAATTAGGCAAAGAGAAAACCTTTGGAAATGTCTGTCTCCCTCTCTTCACTTCTGATCTGAACTCATTTGTTCTCCTCAAAAAGAGAAAAGCAGCAGAGGGATGGACAGGATCCGCCTTTATTTTTTAATCTCATAATAGGAGAAACAAAAGTCTTTTTCTCTGGTATTTACTAGTTATTTACTAGCCCACAAAAACTGAACTCTGCAATTCAGCTGAAATAGGTGTAAGCCATGAAACAGCACCCAAAACAGCATTCCAAGGAGCTTCCAGAGAGTACCTGAGTTGGATCACCTTGCATTTTTGTACACTATTACTTGTGTGCCAAATTTGTCTCCCATGAACAAAAACAACAGATAGTGGCAGAGGTGGTGGGGGATTCAGTTTTTTGTATGACAAAGAGTACTCAATACTGGGCAAATACAATGATTTGCCCATGAACTACCAACTTTAAATCCCATTGCTGTTTTCCATAGCTCAGAATCCCTTGAAGCTAGGTATTTAGTTTTGGCAAAAACTGTGTCATAGCATTAGCTCTCTGGCCTGGCATTGAATACACCAAATGGACAATTTCAAAGGCAGTTAAACAGTTCACTTCAAAAGGGTAACCACATGGTTGCTGAGCAGAGACAGAAAGGACTGTGGGAAGAAAATTACAATGCACTGCTTCTCCGAAATGCATTCCATGGCCAAAAATAAATGTATTTTAAATTCAAAAAGTATTATGTAGAAGTAATGAGTGGGCCACTGAGCTTAAAGCTTGGCAAAGCATTCCCAGATCTGTATGCCAAGTATGCAACCTATCCCCCCTGGAAAGAAAATATGACCTTTTCCTTTGCAGTAACTTTCCAGCTAGCATTTTAAGCCTTGCTGAACACACGCAGTACCTACCACGCTCCACTCTCCCTGTTAGCAAACAGCTTAGGAAGCACTTCTGGCTATATTTGACAATTGAGAAAGTCATCACCGATCAAAAGTTGATTGGTTGTCACATAGAAGATTACAAGGGCTACTAGATTAACCGCAACCTATTGTATAGAAATGTATTTTCTCAAAGAAATTTGTTTGTCATGTTACTAAACTTGGAGGGTATTTAAATGTGGATAGGAAAGATAATCAGACAATTTATAATGCTTTTGGATACCTCCTTTCATACCTAAGTTACAATTGTCAACTACATCCAGACACAATTGCTCAGTTTAATTGGCTTTCTTTCTGGCACAACTATTACAGAAACCAAATTTACTACGCAAACTTTTAACTGCAGGTGTCTAAGGCCAGAATTCAAGTTGAACACAGGATAACTTCCAGCTCCTACCATCCTGATGAAAAAGAAACTTTCTTCTGGATCTTCTAGAGGAGCTAATGAATTCATATGTAAACAGTGGCAGATAGAATCTGAACACAGAATAGGACCCACACAAAATAAAACCACCCAACAGCATCGTGGCTTCTTCCTTACTTAGTTGATCAATGCTATAGATGCAGCCCTTCAAACTCATTCCCTGTAGATACACACAGTTCTCACAGGAGACATTGGTGTTGGCTAACTTGCCATGCAGAGACTCTCTGCCCACCTCAGGACGTTGGTTTATAGTAGGATATGCACAAACCTCTGCCCCTGGATGTACCCTTACTATGTAAGGAAAGTAACAAAGGTCTTAAATTCACTTTAGGGATGAGGAGGTTACATCTAGGCACATTTCTTGTCCCATTTATCTGCACTTGAAGGAGGTACTCCTGGAACATAGAGGTGCTTGCTGTCCTGGAACAAGAGGGCTTGGAAGAGAAGATACTGCAGTCCCATAATGTGTAACACTGAGCATCCACCAACACAAGAGAATTACATTTATCCTTAAGTTTCCCTGCTGAGTTTGCCTGTGAGATACACAACACTACCAGGAGAATATGGAAATATCACTTGCACACCAAATGGTGAGTCAACAGCTGAGGAAAAATAAAGAGCAAATACTTTCAGAATGAATAAACCACATTCAAACCATATTACCATTGTCTGTTTTTTCTAGCTGCCATACAACAAACCTCCGGTTTCTTGAGCATTTCTGAGCATCCCTGAATTCCACAGGGCTTAGGATAATCATTAACAGCCAGAATGGATGAATGCTGCAAAATCCAAAGCTTGCAATCCTCTTAGACAATTGTTTAGGTTTTCAAACTAGCATGAATAAAATTTCATTCCTTAATTTAAACCATTTTTCTCTCCCAAGAACGATTCAATTTAAAAACAGCAGCTTTTTCTAGCAAAGAAAAAGCCTGTATGTCTAAATAATGTTGATAATCCCATACGTATTACTTTAAAATATCTAAGCCACCATAAAAGTGAATGGTACATGTATGTAAATTAAGATGTGAATTTATTTTCTTTTCTATTTCTATCTGTTTTTATGGGAAAGGAGAGAATCATCCACCCTTTTTTATTTTGCTGCTCCATCATCTTTCTAATCTACATTTTAATTTATGTGTTGGATTGTCCATAAAGCTATTTTTACTGAATCACTCATATGAAAAACATAAGCCTAAGAACATTTATGTTCTAACTGAATTTTTAAATTCCTTTTATTCAGGTAGATTAGAAATAACACAAACTGAAAACACTCATTTCTAATTAGAAATTCCTAAGCATATTTAATTAAAAAAAAAAAAAAAAAAAGAACACTTAGCACAGATGTTAAAATCCCCAGTACAACAAAAACAAGCACCCTTGATAGAGAATACAGCCATATAAACATATTGTGGCTGGCACTTCTCACTATCTGACAATCCTGGAGTAACAAAATGACTATTTATTTGGAGAACATGCAACACATACATGGAAAAGTGTTTTGTATGTGTGATTCAGTGGCTGACTGTAAGGTAAGGAATATATATATTTCTCTTCTAAAAGTTTTGATAAATTTCTGCACTCACAAAACAGGACTGCTGTTAATATTCCTGCT
>NW_009940511.1:27873-30951 GCF_000696875.1 Nestor notabilis
GCTGTATTGAAATTGTTGAATACAGTGGAACTTCGCCACTTCTTTCATGTCATCTGCAGAAAGGACATACAGTGCCACTGCACCACAAAGAGCCACAACCAATTTCTGAGCCAACAAATTAATCTCTACAAATTCAACAAAAAACCTAAAGACAAAGATCCTGAAACAGCCAATATCTAGACAGCACTCTATGGAAAGCCACAGAGATTAGGCCTCTCTGAAAGAGAGCCCATTCCCAGACTTCATCTTGTTGGCCACATTTTCAACCACATCCTATATTTGCCTTTCGTCAGGGATTCACATAAAGAAACTTTCTTAGGATTATAGCTTAATTTAAAAAATCTAACATGACATACAGCAAGAAGAATTAGCTGTCTTGTTATGAAATATAGAGGAATGATAGCATGTTTTTCATCCGTGCAGGATGTCTGAGCATCCTCCCCTATTATCACAGAATCACAAAAGGGTTTGGGTTAGAAGGGACTTTAAAGCTCGTCTAGTTCCAAACCCCAGCCATGGGCAGGGACACATTTTACTACACCAGGTTGTTCCAAGCCCCATCCATCCTGGCCTTGAACACTTCCAGGGATGGGGCATACACAATTTCAATCTCCCTCCAGCCAGCAAAAGGCCATGAATGTAGTTAAAGTCCCAGCATCCACGTTTTTTTCAAACTAACCAAAAAACTTCTCCAAAGGGCCACAAGGAAACTTTCCTCTCTGAGGGGATATTTCTTGACTGAATAGCAATAATTTAAAAAAGGTAAATAAACTACATTTCAGAGTCGTATTTAGCCCCAGTACATGGCAGTGAAGAAACTAGTCTGGGTTGTAATGATTTACTGCATTCTGAACTCTGATCAGTGTCACATTTCTCCATCCATCTGTGAATCCTGTTCTGAATGACCTGCTCAGCACAGACACAAAATTAATTTGGTCTCATGTTTTTGCAAAAAGGCTCTTTGTATTTTCAGAAATAGCTTAGACAAAATACACACCTGTGAAAGGAACTACAAATCTGTATCTGCATTATGCAATTACATTTCTTCTCAGACTGTGAAATGTAAGCATTAAAAGGATCTAGGACAAATAAGTATCAGCTGTGGTCTTTGAATGAGTGGTATCAATGGAGAAGCAGTATCCACAAAGGAAGAAGTCAGCTTACTACAGCTTCCAGAAAGCTAATTCGCTACGTAGTACATATTTTGCACAGCTACCTGGAAACATTACAGTCTGGGGTGTTAGTGAATCCCCCCTGTCCTCAATGAGCAGATTAAGCACATTGAGCAGAACTACAGATTAAAATGGAAATGAATCTTAGCACACAGATTTTCATCATGTGCATGACTTTCCCTTTGGCAGGATGAACCTTAACTCTGCTCTATAACGATGTTCTGCAGAACAACTTGTACTCTTGTACAGGCACTCATGAACTGTTTGCATTTTAAAAAATAAACTTAAATTATTCAGATCTTGGCATAAGGGTAACTTACATGTTAGCCAAGTATCTCATACAGTGTGACCTGTTGAAAAGGTAACAGGAGTCTCTGTTTCAAGAGTCCTCGCGACAGCATCGTCAGCTGGAACAGGTGAGATTCTCTGAAGCTCTCTTCTGCTGAATTCTTAAAATCTCAACTACCAGTGGTCCTACATGACTACTAGAGCATATGCATGATGTACCACCATTTAGTTTTCTTAAACAACATTCAAAATAACCCTAAATACCTTAACTACATACAAAATAGTGTCCTACAGGGCCATTTCTGCACCCCCCGGAACAGTTTCTACAAACTCTTTCTGGGCAACTTATCTACCAACAAATTGCTCAGCTCTACAGCTGGAGCTGTCTGGGGAGTCTCTGGAATGGATCATCCTCCTAGGATGCGAATAGACACATTTAGGTACACAAATCAGATGGACACAGCAGGAGCTGCCAGAGGACATTTGGGAAAATTCAACATCCAAACTTGGAAAGCTACTGCACCAATTAGCCACTGAATTTGGAATATGGCCAGGAGCTCAGCCACACACGCTGGGTCAGGTTAGTCTATTGTTTTAAACTGTCTATAATCTCATCTATGCAGATGATTAGATGAGGGCCTGGACCACACATCAAATTAATGCCTCAAAAGCATTGGATGTGTGTGCAGACACAGACCTGATACTCAGCTACACCATCATTATGACAAACTTAATTACAAAACTCAAGTTTCATAGCTCTTGCCATGGTACAAGTTTGTGGTACCAAATCAGATCAAATTTTATTAAAAGATCTGTTTTCACTTAACAGGAAAAGGCATTTTTCCCTTTAATTTCTCTCAAGATCAAGGTCGCCTTGACCTTGTTTGTACACAAATGTGTATGCTTGCATTAAAAGAAAACATCAGTCTTCAGGTCCATTTTGTCTAAATTACAAATCTTGCATCAGGACATGACTAGAAAACACCTAAAATCCTTTTGAACTTATCTTACTTCACATAATATTTTAGTCATATTCCCCTTACAGAAGTTCTGGTTTAGTTCAAATTTTTGTTTATTTACTTTGCCTGGGAATAAAATGAAAGCTACTAGAAATGGGCATTAAGAGTCTGGAGGCCCAGATCTTTTTCCCCTGACTTTGCCATAGACTCACTGTATGCTCTTGGTCATTTCATCAGTGAAATGGGAGTCATGACAACAACAGAGAGAAGTGGCAATTTTCTCACGGTTGAGTTCTTTCCTTGTGAAAAAATTTTTCATGGAATCTCAAAAGCCTTGATACTACATGAAACCACCATCTATCCATTAAACAAATACACTGCACTAAAGAATCTTTGGTTTAAAAAATACACTGGTACATGCAATGACTAGCAGTTTGTTTGATTACTTATAGTTATTATTCTACAAAAGTAATAATTTTGTACAACAAATGATAACCTATATTAGCAGTTTTCAGGAGGAAGCATAGCAACGCCTACATAAATTAACTGTATACATTTATTTTAGCTAAAGAATAATATGAAGCAATCCAAATTATAAGCTTAGATCAGTCATACATGGGAATTGTTTTTACTGCAAACGTCTTAAAATCAAGCAGGAA
>NW_009940511.1:30961-45594 GCF_000696875.1 Nestor notabilis
GAATGAAGTTTTAACAGCATTTTGCATGACCAAGTCACAGATCTTGCAAAGATACTGTTGAAATCCTGAGGGTGGGGATTAAACCTTCTCTTCCTAGGCTACTCTTTTGCTTCATTTCAGTGCGCTTTCAGAAAAAAAAGGGGAAAGGTGTACTGATGGAAAGGCCTGGCACTGTCACAAAAAAAAAAAAAAAAAAAGAAAAAAAGGCTGTTATTTAGGTTGTAGTCTCTGCGTTTCCTTTTGTGTCTGAATACACCTACAGGGTTCATAATGAAGAGTATGCCTGACATGGAATTATGGCAGTATGCTTGGGAGTCTGCAAAACCAAGAACCAAAGACCTCTGGCAACAAAGGGTCACTTTCATGTATTGCAACCTTCTTCTTCACTCGTCAAGTAGGGGAAGAAAAAGAAAAACCCCAAAGAGCTGAAGACAGGGTAAGAGTAACTGCAGAAAATTGGATTCAATATCAAGTAGCACTGTTAAATTCTTCTCTAGTTTAAGAAAATAATGAAGTGAGCCTAATAAGCTGAGTCTTTCCCTTTAATTTATTTTGAGACTATATCACATAACAGGAAAGGAAATAAAAAACATTTGTCTGCCTAACATGAGCACAAAACACATTTAATGGCTTCCGTTCCTCTGAAATATATTTGATGCAGTAATACTGGAGATGAGAAAATACATTTTATTTTTTCATGTGGGTAAATCAAAGCTTGCTGAATCAAGACTCAGCAATATTATAGGAAAAGCAACAGAAAAGTTTGTCTTAATGTTACATACCTGCTATCAAAAAGATATGTGAGAAAGGCATGTAATTTGGTAATAATGGCTACAGCTCAAATTAATCTTACTAGAACAGTGATCAATGAAATAATATCTTTCCCAAATTTGAAGCAATGTCTCTGAAAAAATATTCACACCAGCTGGAAAACTCCCAGACATTCAATATATGACGTTTGAAATATTTTTAAATTAAGTGTTGGCAGATACTATATAAAAGTGAGTTCCAAATCTGCAAAGCAAAACAATATATTCCTCTCCTGGTGACTACTGTGTCTTGAGAATATAATCTCTAAAAGACCAAGAAGTTTTTAGCCTTGGGGTGGAAAGGGATGAATCATCATTCAAAGCAACCTCAGCTCCAAGAACAATAA
Organism: Nestor notabilis; assembly: GCF_000696875.1. Lineage (NCBI taxonomy): Eukaryota > Metazoa > Chordata > Aves > Psittaciformes > Psittacidae > Nestor > Nestor notabilis. The sequence goes on from NW_009940511.1 coordinate 32,118, forward strand.
TAAAAGAATGCCTGTGCAAGGCAGGTACAACACAGAAAGTGGCCAAAAATTAAAGAGGAATTACGGTTATAGAGAACTTATGTGACATGCTACAAATGGCACCATCTTTACACCAAATGTACTTACAGCATGCGTGTATGGGTGTGTATAAACATGTATATCTTTACATGTATATCTGCTTATTCACATACCCCAACACAAATACAAGGGGCAGAGGGAAGGAAACAAAAGTCAGCTCCCTAGGAACTGAAAATAGGAACAGAAAAACAGATAAAAAGGCACCTTTATGGCACCATATTGGAAATATTTCTTCAGAAAATCCTCTGACTCACATTCCACTGCTCTTTTCACAGCACTTTGCTGCCTGTGTCTGAAATAGAGACAGAAGGAATTTGAGCTTTCTGAGAATTTCGAAGAGGGAGAGAAAGTGAACTTAATTTTTGCTTTTGGAAAAGCATCAGACCAAAAACATCCCTGAGCTGGAAATAACGATAGTCGATTCAAAAAATTCAGAGCAGCAAGGCAAATATAAGTGATTGACAAAACCAGCAGCTGAAACAGATTTATGAACCTGCAGAAATTCCATCCAAAAGCTAAGTCTTTGAGCTCTGTTTCCTTTTCCCTCATTTAAACACACTTATTTTTAGTGAGGCTCTTGCAGTATATTAAGTATTTTACAAAATCTGTACCATACAATTTTACTAAGGAAGCCATATTGGCCTCTAGTGATCTTTTTACTACCTTCATGTACTACGTCATTCTCATCATTTTCAGAAATCCCATTACACTACTGATATTTGGGACATGCCAGCTGGATATCCAAAACCAATAAAACATCTGAACCACCTCACTCCATCAATAACTGAAAATCACCCCAGAGTCTGCAAACATATTACTATACAAATCTCAGTGCAAAGATGTTGGTCAGCTGAAGAGGACCACATTGCACAAGAACTTCTGGGTAAAGAACAGCCTGGAAGGGTTATAAAACACACCTGAGTCTTCTTAAATAGGAGGAGGAGTGTGAAAACACTTTCCTTTTTAAAGCAGCTTATTCCTTGAGGAGTCATTACTTTAAAGAGTTTAATTACACTTGCAAGTAGCTTTCAGAAATTACTAGCTCTAGCTAACACTCATTCAGACTGAATGTTACAGGTGGGTCTTTTATAGTAAAATTCATCTTGTGTTTTGTTATATCTAAAAAAAAATGTCTCATTAAAAACAATGTATTCATGGGAAATGAAGTGTGATAAACGTGTATTTCTGAGCTATTACACTGAACATTAATCATTCTTGTTCTTAGCACATGAACAAGAGCAGTTGTCAGTACATGTTGTTATCACAGACCTTAAAATAATTTGGTGATCATTATGATCAGCTAATTGTGTGAACCTCTCTGCAATAGTGTGCAACAGAAGGTCTAAGCCACATCCAGAAGAAGCAGAGACCATATCATTCAAGCAGATCTCTTTCCCCTTTGGTCTCCTCCCACTGGGAAGTGAAATATCCCGTAACTAATAATTAGCTTGGAAACTCTTACAAGACCTTAGAGTTTTGTGTCACCTCCTCAGCTTGCAGAGCTCCTGACATGAGCTTTGACAAGTGAAGGGGCAGAGACCCACCTCAACTGCCAATCTGATCCATCTGTGCTGCTGTGGCTGCATAAACCACCAGTCCCAGGGCCCCCCATTCTTCACTGCCAGAAGGCAAGGCTGAGGTAAACTTTTTCTGCAGAAAACACTGCATGTTTTGGAGTTTCCTGTGTTATCCTCCAAAGTTGGATCTGAGCCCTGGCACTTAAATTTAGATTAACTGTCTCACATTTTATTTATTTACTGTTTCCTGAGTTATTAATATAATAAGCCTTCCCCATTTCAAGACACCCCCCACACGCTGAAAAAAGCACAACAAAGACCTCTTAAAGTGGCCCATTTCCTGTTGCTGTAACTGCACCTTCTCTGCACGATTTCCTCAGTTTGCATAAAATGATTAATTACGTGTGTATGTATTAGAGAAGGTACGTGCACATTGCTTTTCCTCTTTGCTAATTATTCATTGGTACCCAAGATATAAACTGCCATAAAATAAACACATTGATGCTAAGCACCAGGACAAAAATCTCCCAGGTCCAACACACACTTAAAATGACCAACTCCAAAGATTCCTTTCATCTCTGTGTCATTCTGAGCTGTTGAACTTGGACAGTGCTAGCATGACAATAACTTCATTTTCACTCCTACACCAACTCTTATCCAAAAGTATTGAAACATTTTGGAAACATAATGTTTAATACTTTTTAACTCTTTTTTTTTTTAACTCTTGCCACATCCCTGTGAAGCCGTTTTCCCTTGCGCAGCTGAGCAAAGAGAAGGCTCACCTTCCTCCCTTCCAAGGCATTCCAGTTTTTATTGGTTCGTGCAGCCAGAAAATGTGACCCCCAGCTGTGCTGAATTTCTGCGGTTAGGCTGATTCTGGCATATGCGACATGTTTCTTCTGAGAGAATCAGCTGCATGCAAACAGCATTTATACATACATTGCAACCGCAAATTATGTTACAGTCTAATTAATCTTAGATAGACAATAAAGTCTAGTGAGGGTTTACTTCTAACATTCAGAGGAATCCCCAGCAATAACCAGCATTACTGGCCATTATTCAGTTACAAATTCAGACAAGAATGTTTTTTCCAAATTCTTCCTTTGTTTTACTTTAACTGGTCTGTTTCTCCTGCAGTCCCTCAGCCTGCAGCACCTTCACCATTCAAGCTGCTCCCTCTCCCTGCTGCAAGAATTGGGCAACTCCCAACAACTAGAGACAATCAGCATCCCCCTGCTCAGTGAAAACACTTGTGATCAATAGTTAAAGATTGCACTCATACTGTGGTGCTGGAAGATCTGTGATTTTACTTCTGGATGAGCACCAGAGCAAGGATAAGGTGGGAGAGGCACTTAGTGTAGGTACCACTCTGTGAGGAGGCACTAGATGCACTGTGAGGCACCATGATCTACATGGATTAACACCTGGAATTTTTGCAGGACTTTGTATGTCCTAGAGAGAAATCTTGAACAAAAAAGGAACAACGCAGTAAAACCATTTTCTCTTCCAAAGTACTAGGCAAGTTAGTAAAGGTGAGCCCAAGGACTGCAGGAGAAGGGAAATTCAAACCCACACTGATCTGTTAGCACTGCTGAGATATGAAGCTTACACATTGACTAAAGCAAACTGTGTATCAGTTAATAAAGAATGGATTATGTTTTGGTTAAACCTGTTAATTTTTCAGTCCATGTGTTTTCATTATTATTTCAGTGTCTGTCTTGTAAAAAAAATAAGCAGATAGATGAGAATGGCTGAAGAAAAATATTTATTGTCCCATTCCTTAGTACCATCAGGAATAACTCTTTCCTAATAAATCAAAAGAAAACATGCCTGTTATCTTTCTTCTTCAGGTATATAAAGGAAAGTCCTTACAGAAAAGGTAGACTACTGCTGGGTTTGCTCAAGAAAGTATTATGGACTTCATGTCCAACTGTAGATAAAGCATGTGTGTGTTTTGCACATGTATTTACACACATGTAATACGTACATATGGAACTATATAAAAAGAAAGGAAAAGTCATTCGGCCCCCAAGTACAACAGGAATTTTTACAATTACGTCCTGTAAAGAAAGCTGTCCAGAAGTATTACTGCAGGGCTAATAGCTCAGATATCTTAGATTTAGATAATAGATCATAGTCTGCCCTTTCAAACTGTACTTATTTGCAGCAAAGTACTAATCCTGATTCTTTTCTTATATGGCCAATTTTGTATCATTTTAATTCAAATAGCATCAGTATAACTATTTCACATTACCAAAACTGATAAGAAAACAGATCATGCAAATTTCTTAGAAATGCAAAACAAAGCACAACCAAAATGGTTGTACCAACTGTTTTTAGAATGATTATATGAGATTAACCTGCCAGCTAGTATGAAGATACAGACTGCCAGAAGCTCTTATTAGAGTGACACAGCAGGCTTTGAAAATCTCTGCTACACTTACATGCTACTAGATAGGAAACATGTCTTTCTACCTGAGATCTTAGATGAGAGCCGATTAAAGCAATGCTATTGCTAATAGCAAACTGGGGTTTTACTTCTCTGGTAGACCCAAGATTATGATCCCAGGATGATACAGCCCAGAATAAAATCTTTGCCCTATAACTCATGAGGCATCAAAAGTTCAAACTCTCCCCTTCAGATCATGGTAAATGCCAGTTTCTGTCTCTCCATAAATTGCAAACTGTTAGTAAAAATGAACTGCAGTCATATCAAGGAAACTGCAATTCACACATTCAAATTAGGACCTATTAAAAATTACTTCTCTTTTGCCACCTACGTGGGCACTGAATTTGTAATGGAGTTCCTTATACTATACTTGTACAGCTTAAGTTCATTGGGTGCTCAAAGGTGCATTGTTACTGAAATTTACGAATCTTCAAAAGCCATTAGGTCTTGTTTTAAGACATGCCTCATTTTTATGAGTGTTAAAGTGCTTTTTAAAGTAGGAATCACAGATGCTCTACACATTTAATAAATTGATCTCTCCCAAGTTTTAATTTATGCTTTGTTAAGTAGTGCTCCTGGCTCATGAAGTTCTCAGTCTAAATGCCTCTACAGATTTGACTGGTTCCAGGTCAGCAGATCTTTCTCACTCCCTACAGCACACTTCTGCTTTTCATCCTCATAACAGATACGTCCTTGAAGAACTGGGACTCCGAGATCTGTCAAAGGGATTGCACTGCAAAGCACAGGCATGTCATTCCTCTCACTGATGCACAAACTATAGAAACGTATTAGTTTTGAATTATAAAACAGGTAACTCTGCCTGAGGAGAATAAAACACTTGTTCTTCTTCTGAACCTTCAGAAAGAGAATAAAAATGCAAGCTGCAGATGAATAAACCAACAATCAAACTTGTAACAGAAGCTTTGTGTATTTTAAGATAGGTTATCATCTTTAGTCACTTTCATGATCAGCATTAATTAGATAATTATGCTCAAGACATAACTTTTCAGTGAAGAAAATCATTTTAATATAGTCTTAGTACAAAACTAGATTTTTTTTTTAAATCATCACCTGGAGCAATATTTGTAGGGAGAAGTATTTTCAGACAAATGCAGGGCTGATGAGGCTGCAGGCATCTGGCTGAAAGAGTCCTTGACTCTTACACCTTTCATGCTGCACATGCTATTCTGTCTATAAAACTTGTCAATCTGCAGAAAGCAGCTTCTCACGGTTGAGCTGGACAGCAACAGTTTTGTCCATCCCAAAAGAGGGAATGAACTTGAAAGACTTAATTTCATTTTAAACAAACAAACAGAAAAAAAAAAAACCCTACAGCGGATGGAAGTAGGGCAAAACCCTGTTACTCCCAACTTCTGAAGGTTGATATTTCTTTATGTTTTATGCCAGCAGGGACAGCTGCATGAAAGCAGCCAAGGCAATGAGCCTTTCTCTGGACTACTGGGATATCAGCAGGAGGAGGAAAAAAGTGTTGCACAAGCACTAGGAGAGGGAGATCAGTCCTCCCATTCACCTACTTGAGGCAGCAGTTCAGAAGCCATTGTCTCTGCCCCATCTAATTGCCTGCCTTCCCACAGACCTGTCCCAGTCTGTAGTCAGTGGGTCTGTCAGGTCAGCAGGTTCCAGGTAAGGTCTAGGACAAGCTCAGCGTGCCCAGCTTTATCTTCTATGTGGTCAAGCCATTTCGTTGATAACCTCCAGACCTCTCAGGCTTATCTCAGCAGAAAACTGGCAGCAATTTACATTTCATATCTTCCACCAAGGTCTTGACTTCATTATTTCTTGCTTAACCTGGTATAAATCCAGGATAAAGGTCCTGGAACAGAATTATATAGTAGTACTAAATCAGTAGAAAGAGGAAGTAAGGAAGTTTATTAAATAATAAATAGATATTGTCAGGTTTTCTTAAGATTGCTATAGTTGCAAGCAGGAAGAAAGAAGTCTTAACCAACATCAATATAACTTGTTTTACTACACACAAAACTTCACCCATTTCTTTTCTTTTTGTTTGTTTGTTTGTTTGTTTGTTTTTATTTTTATTGTTGTTTGGGGGGGTTGTTTGTTTGTTTGTTTAGAGTACATTTGCACAACTATTAGTGTAGTAGACCGTTTCTATTACCATATCACGTTCTAGCCCCAGGCAATGTAATTTTCTCTCCATCTAAAAAGGAAAACAAAATTATTTTCTGGAATTTGCAGTAAAATGGGATGTTCTACTGCCTTTTGCTGAGCCTTAAACTAGCTCCCACCTGCACTAGCTCCATCCCTTCATCCCATGTAGGAGGGATGTCCTACATGCTGTCAGGTGCACTGGTCTTTCAAACATGAAATAAAGGAAAAAGTATTTGCAAGTCTCTAACAACATAACAAGAAAATAATCCTAATAAAATGTTTAATAATCAGGCACTAGGTACAGCCTGCCTCAGGGGAAAGGATGGAGAGCATACCATAGTCACTGACTGTAGATGCCTCCTCCAAAATTATAACTTTGAGTCCCAGGAGGAGCTTACTTAAAGACTTTGTTCAGAATTAATCCTGTTCTGCACAAGTTTTCCTGGGCCCAGTTCAGAATATGACACTCAAAAATGCTCTACATCGCACACACAGTCTTGAAGGGAAAAATACTAGCACTGTCATGTTACAGCACAAAGAAGAATATGCAAGGTCAGGCAATGCTGAGACCCTTTGTAAGAACTTATCTCCAGATAGAAGTGAGGTCCACAAACCCATGACCCTGCCCTCGACTTTTTGACTGAGCCTAAAAACCTCTCAATGATGAAACTGGGCATATGATATACTTCAGCTGGATCTCTACAGAGCAGGTGACCTCCCATGAACATTGCTCTGTTCCAGATGACCAACTGTGAGAGACAGATCTGAAATCAGACTCCAGTGCCCATTTTCCCAAAGATTGGTCTGAGAAGCCCAGGTGGAATTCCACCTATCTTTTGTCTCAGAGATGGGTGGGGAGAGTTGAGATAAGACTCCAATATCCATTTCCTGGGAGAAGGGTGTGAGGAGCTGAACTGGGACTCCACCATCCATTGCTTGAGGGATGAGTGGGAAAGAGCTAGATAAGACTCTTCCATCCATTACCTCGAGGATTGGTGTGAGGAATTGCTACCCATTACCCCAAGAATTGCTGCAGACACATGTGCGTATGTGTGTGTGCGCACTCGCACACGTGTGCATGAGTGCATGTGTGCGCATGTGTGTGTGCAGACACCTGCAGTTGAAGAGCTGGCTGCAAGACCAGGCAAACTGATCCACCAGGAACGTGTAACATGTGACGTGAAGAACAGAGGTAGTTCCCCCAACTCATTATAAAAGGGGGAAAAGGTAATCACCAATGGGCACATTGCCAGGGAGCCATTGCCATGAGGATTACTCCAGGAGGATACTTCCTGAGGACATTCTCTGCTGATGACTACTACAGACCCTGAGGGACACCCTCCATGAGGTATCGCCATGAGGGTAACTCCACCAGAACACCTCCATGGGGTACCTTCAAGGGGACGACTCCAGAAGGACACCTCCACAAAGACACCCACCTCCAACAACTGCTACGGACTCTTGGGGAACACTCTGTTCTGATACCGACTACAGGCCCTGAAGAACTCACACCACCAACGACAATGACAACAGATCCCCAGGACGCCGCTGGATCCACAGTGGTGACTCTCTCTCTCCACACCAAATCCTTGCTTCATTTTCTGTTTTTTTTTTCCAATCTGTCCTATCGTTATCCCCTTTATTGCAATAATTTTCCCTTTTTATAATACTGTCTTTCTGTAATAAACTTACTAATTAATTACGGTACTTGACCTCATTTGAGTCTTAATTTCACTCTTGGGATCACAAACTGAAACAGGTGAGGTTCATCCTCAGAATAGTTTCTCCAGAAATGATCCAGTGTTTCATTTGCAAACCCGATAGTGTTGGGACAAGATTAAAAGACACGAAAATGAAAACTATTCAGACTTCCACAATCCTCAGATTTTCAGGAATGAGTTTCAGCTATCAAAGTTTTTTGGCCTATGATGCACTGACAGCCAGAGCTGTCTCCTGCAGTCTCCACTTCCATAAGTTCTGTTTCTTTTCATTTCAGTTACCATTTCTTTTTCACACATTATAAGGCCAGTAAAAACTTTCAAGTATCCTAGCCAAGATTATCTACTTTAGACATAAATATGTCCGCCCAAGCAGTTTCCTAAGATGTAATTTATAGTTTGAGATATGCTTTGATAGCAAAAACTGAAGCTCAGGATATCTTATCCCAACATTTCATTACAGAGACTGACTTGCAAATCAGAATAATTGATGCTATATTTTTCAAGATAAAGATGATTTTATTAAAGTAGAACATCCCATTTTAAATAAAAATCTTCTTTTCCCATCCATAAAAACAAAGGTGAAGAAAAATGTGTCTTTTATACTGGAGAAAGAACATGTGTAGGGGAGAGGATTATCTCTTCTTATTGATGTGTTGTTGAATCCTCCACTAGAAAATTTTTCTAAGCAGACTGCCAAAACTATATGGTGTTCTTTCTAACACAATGCAAAGAGACCCTATGACATTGAAAGCGAAGCATAAGAAGTGGCATTCATCACTGAAAAGGTCGTGTTTGCAGTAAATTAGTCTCACTAAAATGAAACCAAATGAAAACAAAAGTTTTCTTGTAATCAGGGTTTTTTTCATTGGCTCTTCTTTCATTTCTGAATTCATTTACTCCATTAGGGTGGGTTATGATTATGATTATGGTTATGATTATGGATTATGATTATGATTATGATATATTATGATTACCTACCATGGTCATTTTTATTTATAATCTGGGAATATGTGTTATTTGCTGCGTAAATGTTTTCAACACCAGCCATTATTGTAGTGGTTTATACCAATCAGCCCAGTTGTGACTTCCTGAGTTCATTTCATTGGGCTTTATCATCACTGGGGTCTCCTCAAAAGAAATCAAAATGCAAGCAACTAAAAGCCTCAGGTTACATGTAAAGGTGAATAATTGATGTAGAAGAGCAAAATTTCATTTTAAGGTCAATTGCATAATTCTAACCTGACTAGGTACAAAGTGGTCTGTTTTCCATGATATTTAACCATTTCTAGAAACTATTTATTTCTGCTTTTAAATTTAACAGTGGGAGATAAAGATGGCCATTACAAAAATAAACACTAAGATTTTATAACCTTTATAACACTAAGGTTTTATTTCAGAAAAGGGCAGAGGAAAGCCTCTTGGCACCTTTGAAAACAATGAAAACTATTTTGAAAATTTCATACTAAATTCTGGAAGTTATTCACATGTTTTCCCTTTTTTTTTTTTTTTAGTAAAATTTATTTACCATTTTTCTTCCACAGCAAATTCTAGCTTTCCTTTCATTAGAGAAAAAGCACTGCTTACCTGGAATTTCAGCAATGCTGAAAGTTGTTTTAAAAGAGAATGCACCTGATCCTGCTGTCATTTCACTCAACAGATGTATGGGATGGCTCACGGTAAACTGAAAGAAAGTAAATAATTTACTTTTTTCTTTTTTACTGTCTTTCTATCTCCAGTCAATGCCTCTGGTGCCTATACACACCTTACCAGAAGATTTTTCCATTGTTGGAAGAATAAATAGCATTCAGTGTTGTATTTAATTCTCAGTTGATATTGTCATTAATTCAAGTCTACATACTGCATAACTCAAAGAAAATATTAATGTTCATATCAAATAACTTTAAATGACTATTTAACAAATTCCAAGTACTATTTATTCTAGTGATTCACTGCAGCTCCTCGATTTTAACAAACTTACAGCATTGGCTTTCAAATTATGCATTGAAGGGCCAAGTAGCCTGTTGATTTTGGACTGCAAGGTGCCAAAGCATTCTGAGAAGTGAAAGGATTTATGTGCTGAAATGCAGGTAACAGATACTAGGCACAACTTTATATTTTGGACACTGCACATCCTATTTCAAACAGCCAGCAATTTGGAAGCATCTGAACAGTAACAAACTATGTAAAGCTCACAATGAAGAACACAGCAAGGCATTATCCAATGTAATAAAAAAGACGTGTTTTCAGACTGATCATAAGAAATACATTTAAATAGTATATTGTGAAATTCATCAATACAAGATATCCCTACAATTAAATATACTCAGAAGTGACGGGCAATAAAAATAATCCTCACCTGAGACGTAACATTTCCTGTTTAAAATTAAGTGATACAAAGCCTTAGGCACCAGGCATAAACTGCCCATTTGCTGTTTGCAGTGAAGAGGCAATTTTTCTTCTGCGCAAGTTACAAAATTACTTGCCAGCTTGTTTGAGGCGCAGGGTGGGCTTTAACCTTTCTGTAGGGATAGAGAGCTGTTAACCCTCCTCTGAAGCATATGCTATCCCTCATTTTCTAAGCTCCCTTTTTAAGAGAGTACTTTGCAGAAGAAATGCTCGAGTTCACTTGTGGCTTTAAGGGCACCAGGTTTTAGGCATTAGAACTGCTTATCTAAACTGAGGCCAGGGAGAAGAAACTGAGTTCCAGGAACTTTTGAACATAAGGTTAGATAGCAAACTCAGTTCTCTCCACTAACCTCCATTTCCAAGTGCAATTACTTAGTCTAAAGTAAACACGCTTCCTAGCAAAGAAGAAAGAAGCATTAACAGAAAAATGAAAAAGCTTTAGCTTTCATACAGTATTTGGCGTACAACAAAGTGAACCATAAATGCAATGCTGGCTTAGCAAATGCACAGTGCTGTGAATTATTTGGATTAGCAGGCAATAGAGGCCCTATAAAAACAGCTGTTAGACATGCCAGGGCAGAAAGCTCATTGTGATAATGGAAAGAAAAGGCTGTTCTTCAACAAAAGAGCAAATGCATTTTTTTTCTTCTGTTCCATGTATTTTCTAAAGATATTTTTGCATTCTAGTTGTTCACTGACAGAGGGATTGCAAAGTGTTGAAGACTATAAAAAATAGTACAATTATACTATTTGAAGTAATCTGAACTTACATTATAGCATGGGGAAAAAGTAAAGTGCAAGTAACTTGCAAAGGCTTATACAACGCTTTCAGGGAAGGAAGACACTGGGGTACTAGCTCATTACAAACAAGATGTTGTGGGTAGAAGTGAAGGAGAAAGAATACATATGAACAATTCAGTCAGAAACTTTTAGAGAAAAAGAGGCTTGTGAGGATAGGTATTGACCATGTTCTGTCAAATTCAAGGACTCTTCTCAATATTATTGAAGAAAGACACTCAGAGTGCAGTGCCTGTAATTGCATGTATCAGAGTAATGTAGGTAAATGCAACTTGATTTTTAAATACGCAGGTCTATCTCATCTCAAGTAGCCTTCATAATGTTATTTAAGTACTCTCAGAGATGAAGGCATTTATTAAGAATGACCTCTTCTCAGTTTCCATGCAGAGTAAAAACACTGACTGGCACCCCCAAACCCACATAACAAACTCAAGTTGGCAGTATGCAGAAGAAATCAAGAATTAAAATACAGAAAATCAAGAATTAAAAAAACTTTTAAAGTTTCCTTATTTCTACAGTGGAATTATCTCAGTGGCTTACAGCCTTCTACAATTCAACCCACTGAGCATCAGCCTAAACATGGTTTCTTTTCTCTGTTTACCCTCAATATGAGTGCTGACCCACTGCTCCAAATCCTGTCCAGCAGAATGATCAGGATCATTCATCAACTCTTCAATTACAGGATTTTAAAAATAAATATTTCTGCTTTGTTAGTATTTCTCTTCACCCTTTGTCATTTTAATAGAACACTCTTCTTCCTAAGATGACAAAAATTAAATTCAGATCAAGAAGTTTTCACTCATCTTTTTCCTTGGGTGTTCTTTACCTCCAGGTTTTCTCCACATCATCTTCACCTTTAAATTTCCTTTTTGCCATCTCCAGAATGTTTTTAGAAGTTTCCACACCTTCACTAAATCCCTCCCCAGAGCTACCCAGCTGTCCGGCTCTGCTTAGAGTGGCTCCACCATGGCTTGCCTAAATTTTTAGTGGCATACTTAATAAAACTGTTATTATGGCCTGGGCTGTTTCTTTTGTCTCCAGGAAAATTATTTCTATTTCCAATCAGCTTCAAAACTGACAAGACATTTCCTTCGATGTCTTGTGCATAATGAAGATTGCACAGCAGCGAAGAGCTAATTGGGGCCAAGTCCTCTATTTGACTTGTAAATGCCTCTGGCGATCTTCCAAACTCAGAGCAATTACTACAGATTTACAGCACTCTAAAGCAAGAGGTACAGTTGGTCTAGTAAATCCAATAACACATAAATGCTGAAAAATCACAAAATTGTCACAATTTAAGTAAGTTATGCTAACTTCAGGGCTTCTAGCTGTGTTGAGGGAAATGTGGAGCTCTATATATAATGGTGACTGATTTAGGGGATTGTGTGTTAGCTCCTTTTACCAATGGAAACAGAAGAAAATGCTGTCATACTCCATACAACAAAGCAAGTTTTTGTGCCCTCCAGCTATGGTCTATATCAAATCAAATTTCTTCCACAGGGTCATATCAAGTGTGCTTGCTGTGTGACCTCTATCTGCTTAGGAAGGAAATTCTGTCATCAAAATTTTACCCTGAATTCAATAGACTTTAACAGGAACAGTGTGTTCCCATCCAAGGAAAATGTGACCCTCATAACTGGGTCTGTTCTTTCTACATTTTGGAGACAGCACTGATGCTGTCAATACAAGAAAAAAATAAAGAAGGGGAAAAAAAAAAGGTAAAATGTAAGAACAGTGCCAAGCTTTGCCAGAAAATTTAGCAGATTATAGTATGCAACAGCTTGGGTTGGGTACGTGTTAGAACTGTGAACAGGAATCACTACAAAATGAATAGCTGAGAGAGAGGTTTTTGGGAGGCAGGGAAGCTAGATTCATGGACTTAATAAAAATGTAATGCAAAATGTGTATTGTACTGAGCTGCATACCACCACACCAAGACTGTCAATTACTTCTAGTAATTGAGTTAGACTTCCTCGTGAAAGCTTTCATACATCAGTGTTTCACAGTGCTCTTAGTATCGCATGCAGAGATATTACTCCTTCTTCATCCTCGGAGCTCAGGTGTGAAATCTGATGGAAATTAATATTCCCAGAAAGGTTAAATAACCCTTTGGCTTTGTACATTAAATGTCATTCAGGGTGAGAAATATAAAGTCTTAGATTTCCTGCCTTTGCACTAATCACCTTAAAAGGGAAAGTCTTAAGTATCTTACTCAAATGAAACAACTCAGCTATAGCAAGTGGGACGTAAAGCACTGTCATGGCTTTCATCTTAATGATTCGCTCAGTTCATGATTCACTCAGTTCTTGCCTCTTTTCATAATGGAGATAAATGAGTATGCTCAACATCCTTTTATTAACTATTAGCTTTGGGAAAGA
>NW_009940511.1:45625-53108 GCF_000696875.1 Nestor notabilis
TGCCACTGAAGTCTAAAGCTTTGGCCAGTGATGTTCTTGTTGGGAAAGAGCAGTAAAAAGAAAAGAAAATAAAGTATCTGATGGTAGTGCTGTCTTTTTTTCAAGCACACTTTTTGAAAACAACACACATAACTCATCCATCATCCATTTCCAGAGCTGGCAAAATTATGTGACTGTTATGCTCCTCAAAGTGCCGCTCTTAGTGTCTCCTGCTCAGGAAACCTTAGCAATGGTGTAAATCTGGGCTGATTAAGGAAAACTCTTCCCAGCAAAGGCAAAAACAGGGAGAGGAAAGAAGACAAGTATGGTCGCGTAAGAAAGAGAACAAGGACATGGCCACTACCCACCTGCTTTTTAAGATGCAGCCACTTAGTTATCCTTCCTGAGCCGGGTGGTGAAGTCCTAGCAGTATCATACTAGAACACAAAATTCCTTTAATGGAAACAACAGCAACAGTGGCAAAATTTGCCTCTTCTCCAGCAAACTAGCCTCCAGCTACTGCCACAGCACAGATGTCTACCACATGGACACATGTTAAGCCATGCAACTTGTCCTCAAAGCCAGAGCACAGGCCTTGGCCAGCCTTATTTACTGGTAATGACACTGTTAACTTCTTTTCATAATAGTTAGGAACATGCTATGGTTGATTCAGTTGTGTCTCATCTCACACTTGTTTTGCATTAAATACAATCTTAACACAATCCTTCAATAATGTCAGTTCATAGTTCTGTTGCAATTTCATCCTTTTTCCTTGTATATTGAACAAATTATTTGCTGTAGTCCTAGTCAATGTTTTGTTACCCTTGACAACAGCTCAAAAACTCCTTTTCCAATTTTCCGAACATTTTGCTTCCCTTTAGCTCAGCAAAGCCCAGGTGATGCTCTGCAAAGCAGAGGGATCATTTGGCAAGAGTACTGAAAACAAGACTTGGCAACAAACTGCCAGCAACAGAATGGATCTTTTCAGTAAACATTTTCAATAAATTCATAAATTTCCAAGCCAAAAAGAGAGGAAAAAAGTGTAGTCAGAGTTATAATGCCCTGGAGAATAACAGTTTGGTTGTTATTTACAGGACAAGAAGGATGTGGCTGGAGCTTTGTTGCAGAGCTTCTAAAGTTCATTGCTTTTCTCCCCAGGATCTCACTTTTACATGTTGTTGCCGCAGACATTCACATACCAACAAACTCATAGCAAGCATGTAGTTCTTTCAGGCAGCAACTGCTACAACATTTTTTTTTTATACTTGCTAAAAGTGAAGTATTTGTTCTTTATCCAAAGAAAAAAAAAATCTACTTGGTTTCAAAGCCTTCTGTACTAAACCTAACAGTTTGTATGATCAGTAGATTACATAGTATGCCAGATACAGAGTATTGTCACATGCAGTTATCAAACCTCATAACACCAGTTGTATGGGAGGAGAGAAAAATCACAATTTTCAAGCTAAAATAGCTCATTCTTCTCGTTGATGTCTTGCACTTCAGGCTTATAAACCAATAGTGATGTCAGTGCAGTCACTAAATTACCAAGTGAGAGAAGACTTCAAAACTCAGCAAGAGGCCCTTAGCAAAGGGATATAACTGCCAAATTAAATCCTTCACTCCCGCTCTCTCAGCCACAAACAAAGCAGGATGCTTCAGTTCACTAGTCAAAATGCTTCCAAAGCAGAAGTACTAAAAAAGAAACATTAAAATACCCTAACATTAGCTTCTGATATCTATTCCCACCTCCACTCAAAGAAGGCTCTTAGGATCTTATCTCCCTATAAAGGACCTGTAACAATAATTTTAATTAGTCTGTCCTTCAACCACAACATAGTAACATTTTCCTAGCATTTTAAAAAAAAAAACCCCAACCCATCTAAAATTACTGCTTGTCCAGCAAGAAATAATTTGAGACTACTGAACTGTAGCAGAAAAAGTCCAGAGTAGATTTTTAAATTAATATAGGAGGGGCAACGCTTCTAAAACATGAGAATGTACAGTCCAGAGACGACGCAGTCTGTCCTTTTGGGGAAGAAATCATCAATAGTGCTCAGCTATGATCCCATTTTATGTTGTTTCTATTTCATTTTTTTCTCCTGAGTAATTTAAGCTGTAACAACGACTGGCTCCGATGCATGCCAGAAGGTTAACTCTTCAGAAAAGAAAAAATCCTCTGATAAAAGGAGAGGCCAAATAAATGAAAATTTTGGCAGATGTGAAGAATAGGCAAAGTTTATCCTTGGTGTAACAATAGTCTACTTCACTAACATAACCACAGAAAAGAATATGAATCATTATTTTAAACATAATGAGTAAAATGTGTCCTTATTTTAATGAATTACAATTGATTCCATAGCACTTGAGATATTAGGAGGAGAAGAGGGGGGAAAGTCCAGCACTCTTGATTTTGTGATAATATACATCACTTTCACTAAAGACAAATGCAATCATGGTTTATGTTTTAGACGTTTATTTAGCAATGAACATTGGCACTTGAATGTAAACCCAAGTGAGTACCCCCAAATTGTCACACCATGTATTGGAAAAGCACCAATTTGGACCCAGACTGAAACTTCACAGCAGCTCACTTTGCCATGAGAAGCCAATATTCCATCCCTCCTGCAAGCTCTGGAGGCAAACAAAAGCCATAGCTGCAAATGAAGGGTAATTGCAAACATAGCAATTTCCAGAGAAGCTAGATCTAAAAAGTCCTGCATTCAGTCAGAAATACTGATGCTTACAAGAATAAACTTCATTTCATCTTAATAATGTAAAACTGGTTAAAAAAAAAAGGTAACCCACAAATGTAGACCTGATTTTATCTAATCAGCTGCTAATGCTTTAGCTGCTTGACAGGGTTAATCAGACATACATAAAACTATTTCCTGGCATTTTTGGAAAGCTTCTCTGGTGATGATTCCAACAGTATGAAAGGTTTCAATTTTGCAGAGTTTATATTGGCCTAAAGTGTACCGAATTTTATTTTATCACACCCTGTGGGACACAATCACTCAAAGTCTTTTTTAAGACAGCTTAAAGCAAATCTAGCAACTCAGTCTGCCTCTCATCTATGAACATTAAAACAAAGATTAATAAATAATAAAGCAATGAAGTAGAAAGAAAAACTTAGAATAAGTACATTTTGTAAAAACAGCACAAGTATTTATTTTGAACATGCTTTATAGGGAGCTTTCTGATCAGGACTAGACAGCTAGGAGCATTGCTAATTCCAAGGAATACTGTACTAAGGCAATCAAGGTTCCTCAGAAATACACAACCAGAGCAGAGTTACCGAGGTCCAGTATCAAAATCTTGAAGTACAACAAAGAGCACAGCAGGCAGGAAACTTCTGTCATTAGGAAGATGCAAAAAGCCCAAGTCAAGGATCCCCGTGCACAGTCCCAGCCACATTCTCAGAAAAGTTTTGCACCAAGTTCCATGTCCCTGTGGTTAAACTGCTTGTAGTGGCTCAACATGAGCTTTGGTCTCCCTGAATAACTAGGAAAAGACAAGCAGATGTCAGTGGCAGTAGAGCAATTGAAGCAAGAGGTCCATCAGACCAGCCCAAGTCTGCATGCTTGGCTACTCCAGCACCTCGTCCTTAGACACTTACATTGCCTAAACAGCAAAACAGCTCTCCTGTACTCAGAAATCAATAGAACCACAAGAAGCATGATGCTGGGCCAGATGGCCACTTCTGATGAGAATATCACAACTGCTGTTATAATGTAGAACAGCTTTAAAATACTTGTCCATCATCACTTTTGCACCCACTTTATAGTGGATTTATAACTCTAAAGCAAAGTATAAAGAATAACTGATATTCAAGGTCTCAATTCCACACTAGAGTCCAAGGTTATATATCTTTTGCAATGAGCTTAGACACTCCTAGAAATAATTATTTTAAATTACTGGGATTTTACACATTCTATTTTTAGATTAACCTTGAAAAAAATAAGCAACTATACTGTTGGGAAGAAGGTGAACAATTATCACAATTCCACATTTTGTACACACAGACATAACACCAACTGCATAAGTGCCCTATAGGGAAATACTGGATATATTTTTGCCCCATAGGCAAATCCCAAGTATAACTTCTCAGAAATCTATTTAAAGCATTTTCTTCTCCATACAGTCACTTGATGTTTAGTTGTTTTAGTGGACAGCTTAATTGGGCAGTTACCCCAACACATTAATTAAGCTAATTCATTGACAGAGTAAATTTTATTCCTCATTACTTAGTGAGTTCTAAAAAGGTTACAGAGCATTGCCCTGGTGTTACTACATGAAAGGACATAGATGCATTGCCTGCAGGTTGGCATGATTGAAGCAGGTGAATTGTGGGATGTTATGGAGGTAACCAATTGATCATTTCATCTGCGTCACTCATTCCCCATGGCCAGCAGAAAACGTGTGGCACAGAGGAGTGAATACTTTTGTGTATGCCTGGCTGCTGTAATACCCAACTCCCTGAACTGCAGGTATTCCAAACATGGCAGGGGGGGCAGCCTAAGAAATGCCAGGAGCCTTTCCTCACTAAACAGTACAGTGGGATAACAGGAGAGCAAGGTCACTTCATCCTTTGTCCTGACTCATCCCAATCTCAGCCCCGAATCTGGTACTTCACACTAGCAAATCTGAAGAAAGAAGCATGTACTGTAACATTTTATGAAATATGCCCCCTAACAAACACTCAGACCATAAAATACTTTGGCTCAGCAACTTGCGATATAAAGTAAGGACTAGCAGAGCTTGCACTGGCTGCACAATAGACTATACATAGAGTTGTAATATGTACAACATCCTTAAAGAACCAGGACCTTCAGTCCAAAAGGGTATGGCAATTGCATGACTTTCTTAACTTGCAGTGTGGCAAAAAGTAAACTCAGTATAGCTAAAGCACTTCCTTTCCATTAAGCAATACAATACGACTGCATTATCTCATGAATGTTTCTTCTGAGTGCCTAATCTCTGAACACTTTCAGTTCTTATTCTATAGATAAAGCTACCCCCTTTGCAAATCTTTCTCCAAAACCGCAGGGATCATGCTGTACAGAAGAAACGTGTGATATTTGCTCATAAAAAGACATTGCACAGTCATGTCCAAGAAGGTGAATTAAAATATCCATACAGGTTTGAGCTTCTGTTGACAACCAAGTGGGGAGAAATCAATGACAGAAATTCTGCATATGTGGACAGTGTGATCTACATAAGCAGAGATGGAAGCTTGTCTTTATCAGCCAGTTTTAACAAGCAGCTGGAATTGCTAATCTTCAACCTGGCATAGATAGGTATGTTCAACTACCTGATCTATTATAAAGACATTTTCCCATTAAGAAGCAACAGGTGAAATGAAGCCCATTGCCTTTCTAAAGCCTCTAAAAATAGATATGAAAGAGAAAAGTGGCCGTTCAAACTTTAAAAGCCCTGTCAGAAGCCCAAACCTTCTGAAGCACAAATTGTTCCACGTGCAGAAAGAGGGTCTTTCTTTCAGGAATGCACCCCATCTACAGCTTTGCAGTATTTCAGATGCTGGTAGGATACTGGCATTTTATTATTTTTTTTAACACTCCTCCAAGTTTATGCTCATGGATCTCCTGCCTCCCTGGAATATGTAGCAGTTATGGAATAGTCATCTTCCCAGATTCTTGATCTGAAATTTCTAATAGTGGGATTTAGTGTTTTGTTTTCTTAAGCTCATGTTGGAACACCACGGCTACCGTTTCGGCTCAAACAATAATAATATATGCTGCACTTGGAATCAGGGACTATGCCTGTTAGACATAGAATCTGTCACCAAAACAACTTAAAATGCATAAGGCAATAGATGCAGTCTGTTTCCCCTTGTCCTCAACGATATGACAGTCAGAGGAAATAAGCCCCTCTGGGTTTAAGAAAAAGAATTGCTGCTATAGAGAAAGATGGCAAGAGAAGTGTAAGTAAGTGGTTTAAATAGGACTTGTGTTACATAGGCATCCTGATATTCAGCATTATGGGGCTGTATATATTTTTTCTTTCAATATATAAAAATATGAATAAAGTTTTGTGTAAAAATGTATCAGCTTCTATGTATTATTACAATGGTCTTCATACCTGGTGTTTTTTTCAAGAAGGCCCCTCATTTTTATCCTTTTTGAAAATCATGAGCTACTACATGAAAAACGTGTTCTTTCTTTATCTAGCTGTCTCCAAGAAAAAAAAAATAAAAAATTAGGATGATATTCTCAAAGACGACTTTTTTTACTGCTTTGGAAAATGCTTGGTTTTAACAACTTGTCCTGTGCAAACATCTCCCTGTGTAAAGTAAGAATTGTCTTAGATCCCCTGGATATTGCTAGGTAGCTCACAACCACTACAAAAACATTTCAAGTAATAGACTGGCTTTCTGTGAAAGAAATTTTAGTCTTCCAGGTTGTAAGTATTAAAGAACTGTTCCCAGGAACAGTGATAGGGGAATATTATGGGAGTTCCTGTTCTTTGTCATGAAAGAATGGAAGGGTTTGTGATGCCTCTTTCTCCAGTTACTCGGGAGGAAGGTAGCCAGGGGCAGACAGCTCAGATAGAGAGATTATGTAAGCACAGGCAGAAAATGTAATCCTGTTACTTTTGTGGTGTTTTCCAGAAGGATGCAGGGAGCTTTTCTCCGCCTTAATTCATGGTTCCTGCCCCTGCGATGGGAACTCAGCATAGTACTTATTCTCATCTGGTGTGCAAAATGAGAAAATTCAGAGTTAGGTGTTATTTCCAAACCCTCCAGGTCTACCCTACACATGCCAGATCATTTCCCCTATCGACTCTGGGCTTGATGCATCCTGGCTGAGATAACAATTTACAAGCATTTTCCTTGCAAGTCTTGCAGCAGTGAGAGGAAACCTGAAACTATACCTAAAACAATTAAAGACATTAAGAACACAAAATACTACTGTATAAAGTTAATTTGTTATATGCAATTAAAATCTAGAGTAAAAATAAGCCTCAAAAGTTGAGTCCTACTGTATTTATAATGTGAACTGTACAAGCCCCAGAGCTCAGAAGCATTCCTACTGCAGCTCCAGTAAAAGAGGAGAGATTGAATATCAAGAGAATATCTTGTCTAGTCAAGTGAACTTTTAAATAATATTACCAATAACAGTTCTAACATTCATTTCTTGCATAGAAAGGGAAAGATAATCATATATTATATTAATTACTTTTATCAATATTGTCCTCAACACTTAGCTAAACTCTCCCAGGCAGAACAGGCTTTTTTGTTATATGTCTGTTCAGGAAAATCAGGGAGCAACCTTTTCATTGAAGGTCTATAAAACATGATCTGCAAGGAAAGAATGGAAAAAAAATGAAGGTTTTTTTTTTTTTTTTCCAGACTGCTGGAAGACATGGTAATAATCTTTAAATGTAAAGCAGACGAATGGGAAGAGGAGAAGAATCAGATTTTCTACGTTTCCTGATGGACATGGCAAGAAGTAATGTACTTGAAGTAAAGCAAAGAAGGTTCAGC
>NW_009940511.1:53139-54622 GCF_000696875.1 Nestor notabilis
CATTACTTGGAGGGGGAGACTGAAATATCTCTAGAGCTGTGCCTACCCTAGTAAATAAAACTGTGCTCAGGAATATTCCGTATACTGGAGTTACATCACTGGCACTGTCAAACCATCAAAGCAGGTTACACGGCATGCCTCTGTGCCAGCCAAGATGCTCACAAACAGATTTATGAGGCAATGTTCATAAGACAGGTCATCCCTGGGCTGTTACCATACAAACCCCCAAGGAACACTGCTCAGAGATTTTTCCATCGCATTTATTCGAAGAGACCAGCAAAATTCCTGAGCACAATCAATGTGCTTTTGGTAGCATTATAGCCCTGTGCTCTTTATTTCAATGAATACTTCAGATAGTGGCCTTCAAGACACATGCCTTCAAGATCTCATAATAATATAGCACTTTCATTTCACAAAGTGGTTTCCTCTGTACCAGCTGAGAAGAATGTCAGATGTGTATGCTGTTTGCAAGGAGTAATCACATAGAGGATACAGTTAAGGAAAAATAAGGACTGAACTTACTGAAGTATGTATGTCGTATAATGCTGTTATGTTCCAGCATCATCCATGTGCAAATTCTTCATTTCTTTAGTTATATCTGGCAGTGATTGATTTTTAGAAAAAAAATGTGTCTAGATGGCTCATGGGTCTATTCAGACAGAGGGCTGTAGCAAGGAGAAGTCACGTTATTTAGCTAAGCGTCTAAGCACATATATTGTGCAGAACCCATTCAGATTCTTTTGTGGATTGTGATTTTGCAAGCTGCTTGTTCTTTCCCACTAACGATCCTCTTCTGCAGCCACCTGAGAGTCAGTCACTGTCTTTCAAAATAACAGCCTCAAATGCTGAAGGATGGCCACAAGAGATCCAAGTTAACCGCTCTGTCCAGATCCTGGCCTTCCAGCAGCCATGCCAGAGATACAGATGGAAGGGAGACATCTGCAGCTGACCTTCAAGGCAGCTAAGAATAAAAAGAAATCTCTCCCTTAAAACTTGAGTTCCTTTTAATTTCTGGGGCACACCTGCACTCTCAAACATAGGCTGTGTGACTCATAAACAAAAGTAGACAAAATCAATGAACATAAAACAGTTATTGCTTGCTAGTAGATGAAAATAATGTCACTCTCTCCTGTTTATTCTTACCTATTATTTCTGCTTATTTTATCATAAAATTTTGCATTTTTACTTCATTAGTAAATGCACAAAAAGAGTATTTACTTGGAGAAGGAGTTACTCTGAAATCATATGTCGTGGTTTAAGCCCAGCCGGTAACTCCCCCCACTCCCAGAGAGATGGGGAGGAGAATTGGAGGAATGTAACTGCCATGGGTTGAGATAAGCGCAGTCCAGTAACTAAGGTATAATACAAACCACTACTGCTACCACCAATAATAATAACAATAAGGGAAATAACAAGGGGAGAGGACACAACTGCTCACCACCTGATATCCAACCTGACCCGAGCAGCGATCTGAGCCTTCCGG
>NW_009940512.1:0-34734 GCF_000696875.1 Nestor notabilis
CTCTTGAAGTCCAGGGCAGTGAGCTTGCCGAGAGCTTTTCTTACTGTCCTGAGGATCTGAAATTTGACCATCTCTTGTTCGCTACAGCCAAGGCTGCCCTGGAGCATCACATTCCCAACCAGCCCCTCCCTGTTGGTGAGCACAAGGTCAAGCATGGCACCTCTCCTTGTTGGTTCTTCTATTACTTGCAAGAGGAAGTTGTCTTCCACACAATGCGAGGAACCTCCTGGATTGTTTGTGCCGGGCTGTCCTGTCCCTCCAACAGATATCAGGATGGTTGAAGTCCCCCATGAGGACAAGGGCATGTGAATGTGAGGCTGCTCCTATCTGTCTGTAGAGCGCTTCATCCACAGATTCCTCCTGGTCAGGTGGCCTGTAACAGATCCCCACTGTAATGTCCCCCATTGCTGTTTTTCCTTTTACCCTGATCCATAAGCTCTCTGTTTGACAAACAAACTTGTAAATTATCCTACTTATGCAAATAGACTCACTGATTAAGAAGATTCTCTTTATAAGATTCAGTCTATGCATCTTATGTGGACTCAGCTACCAGAACAAGTCACAAAGCATAGCGTGTTCACAATAACAGTGATCTTGTGATTTAAGAACTCCTTTTTATCACTTTAGAGACAGGATCATGAGTCAAAAAGAAGTTATGGCAGACTTTTTTGAAGTGTCAAAGTACCTTAAAATGCTTTGGAAGGTTCCATTTTAATTCTAAATAATTTTGAAAGCCCGATCCTTAATGGCTGTCTCAGGTGAAATAACATGCCTTAAAGGGAGCTGACCTGTAAAATCACATTTAGTTGCTTTTCCTAAGTATTAGAATATACTCCTTTTAAGACAATTTTTTATCTCCTCCAAATGAGTCAATATATGTTGATCTTTAAATGTATATTTATTTTCAGATTCTAGGTTTGAAGGTAAGAAACTGATTCTTATTTAATCTTCATATTACTCAGGTAAAGAAATACTGACAGTGCTTGAATTTGTTTTGACATCAATTTCAAAATTATCTAAATATTGTCTTTTTCTGGTTTTATTCTAATATTACCACTAAAAATGCAGTTACCTTTCTATTTTGAAAGAGTTAAAATACTAAATTCTAAAACTGCAGAAGTTCAAAGTTAAAAAAAAAAATTAAAGGAAAAACAAATGAGAAGTTAATTTTTGCTGCAATTATATAGCCATAGCTATGTAATTAAAGTTTTTTTGGGATTTGTTTTTGTTTGTTGTTTTTTGTTTTTGTTTTTTTTTGTTTGTTTGTTTAGATGAATTCAAATTATTTATGAAAAGGCTGCCCATGAATTATTTCCTGAACACATCTACTGTAATGCATTTGTGGACAATGGATTCTAATTTTCAACGTCGCTATGAGCAACTAGAAAACAGCATGAAGCAACTTTTCCTCAAGGCACAGAAAACTGTTCACAAGCTCTTTGGCCTTAGTAAGAGATGCCATAAACAGCCACTCATCCGCATGCCAAGGCAGAGGTAAGAAAGCCTATGAAAACCCTAGAAACTCAAACTGCTGTTTTGACACTAAAATCTCCTTAAGGATATAGATGTGGGAATGTGTGCAGCGTATGGAACATGCACAGTATACAATCTTTATATTTGTAGGAGTTGAACCATCCCAGCTTTCAATATTGCTCCATTCAAGTTTTCCTAATATGATGGGAAAGGTCAAAATGAAACCTGATTTGTATATGACTGTGTTATGTGAGGCAACTTTAAAATAACACCAGCATACAGATTCATCCCGTTGGGTCTGCCTCTGTTTTACAGAACCATGTTTTCAGTGGAAATCGGCCAAGTGTAACAGTGCCAAATAATTGTATGCTGAATACTGAATACCTATTCTGAAGCAAGCACAGCTATTTTGAGAACTTTACAGGTCATATACAGTATATACTACATATTATTGATTTCTTGTCTCACTTGTCAGATATGAATGCAATTTGAAAGGACACATAAGGAAAGAAAATAGAAGTGGTTTAGTCCTTCCTAGAAACTGAAAGATCCTGAAAGCTCGCTAGTCCAATCTGTATTAACATAAAGTGATTGTAGTTGATTGCTGGTCAAAAATTGCTTTATTGAAATCAGTGGAATGACACTAGAATAAATCTGAAATGAATGAGCTTTTAAGAATGTTATTCTTCTGACCACAAGCACTGTGGGCCTAGTCAGTGAATCCTGCATTTAGCATGTATCTCTGTCAATTTATCTAGTTTAAATTCAGTGTTCTGGAACTGCAGGGGGTACTTTACTCTCCCCTGCTGTCATCTCTCCTTTTGCAAGCTAAGGCTCCATCAATTCTTCTTTGCCTCTTGGTGGCAGTTAGCTAACCCTTCCCTTTTTGTTTCAGAAGGAGACAGCTGTTATGGGTCTCATGCCCCCTTTTTTCTACATATCGTGCTTTGCTTTGTGATCTGCTAGTTAAAACAAAAAATGCATTTTTCACTTGGGGGGTCATTTCATAATTAGAAAACATTCCACTAAGAAAAGTTGTATAGTCACTGTAGTACTTCAAAATTTTGTCCTGTGTTTCTTGGGCTTGACTTAAATGAACATTCTACTAGAGACGATTCAAGATCAAAGACTTTGGCAGGAACAGAGTTTTTTTTAAAACACAAGAAACACAATCCAAATTAACTTTATTTTTCACCTACCAAAATTTAAAATAACCAGATCTTCCAAAATAACCACTATAGTTTTTTGGAACAATCTTTGGTTGCTGTCTGAAGTGGCAATTATAGAATACAAATAAACAGATCTAAAAAGCAAGGATGAGTTGAAATGATTGATCAAAGCACGCCTTTCTTGTTATCTGAAGGATACACTTCAGTTTATTTGTTAATAAAACGATATGGTGCTGCATGAAAAAGATATGGACAGACTGGAGAGGGTCCAGAAAAGGGCTGCAAAGATCACCAAAGGGCTGTGAAACCTGTCTTATGAGGAAAGGCTGAGAGAACAGGGTTTGTTCAGCCTAGAGAAAAGAAAGTTCAGAGAAGACCTTATCATCATGTTCCTTTTTACAAGGAGTCACATGGACAAGACAAGGGATAATGGGTACAGGTTACTTTCAGGATTCCCCACCACTTGGGGAACTTTGGACAATTTTATGATTGGCTGGACAGAATACTGTCTAGACTGTGCTTTTGCCAAGAAAGATTGGACCAGATGACCCTTCCAACCTGGTATTCTATGATACTATCATTTTATGATAAATTTTACTAGCAATGAGTTTGCTTGTTTTACAGGGAGTTGTACTAAACTTTCATAACAGCTTGATTTTGCAATGCATCTCTAATTTAGGAATCTCATGACTTACTTTTAAGATTAATATGTCCCATTTTAGTGACTGCCCCAAGTTTTTTTCTAGTCAGTACAGAAGGAGATTGGACATATGATAACATAATGGTAATCAATGGATGGCTCAAAGATCTGTGCTAAAGGCAGGTTTGGGAATACTTAGCCAGTGGAATGCATTTACTGAAAGAGAAAATTTTCAAGGGCTGGATTATGTCTGATTATGGATAAATTTCCTTCTGCCATCAAGGTTTTTACAGCTAGTAAGAAGAGCTTTAAACTGAGAAATGAGGGGAAAGTTCAACAGACACTGGTTTAATTTCTAAACCTTCTTAAAAAAAATAAAATCTGATACAGGAATGGATGGAGGAAAGGAATCTCAATGGTGATGAGACATAATGAGGAGAAAGAAAACACAAGTATTAATCAAATAATATTCAGGTACTTCTCATGATAACAGTCTACCTAATCCAAACAAGGTACTGAATTTTTTGGTTCAGAACTGCTAACAGGTAAGCATGAAATGAATAGTGGGTAATGCAGTGGAGAATAAATACCTGAGTAGTGCAATGGAGAAACGTGAATTATTGCTCAGGATGTAAAAACAGACATTTCAGCAGAAAGTGAATGGAATAAGAAAACCAAAATCAAGTACTAACATTTATTAAGTTTAAGGGAAGATAAAAATAAAAGCAAAAATCACAGATTCATGTGCTAATGATATTCTAGGCTCCAAAGAAACAAGAAGGGGGAATTGGAACAAAATGTAATCCTTTCTAAAGGCTTTCCAAACAACTCCTTCAGATCAGTGTTTGAGCTCTGCTATTGACAGTTAAGGACAAATTTATTATTGAAAGAGAAATTAGACTGAGTTAATAGAGATATAAATACTATTTTAAATAGTATTTTATGGGCATTTGTCTTTTCAGATACAGATTAAAGAGCCAGTGCTTCAGTTTTTACTAAAGGTCATGATGCTGGCAGTTAGTAAAAACAAAGTAACTGTGCTAGTGTTTAATTTTACATTGTATTTCACAAGGCAGTAGAGGATATATACAAAGGATTTGTAAAGGAATATGTTGAAAGTGAGAGCTGGTTTTCTCTTTCATGAAGTAGGGAGGTTTGTCCTTAAAGTTTAACAAAGTTCGTGAAAACTTTCTATAAGACTGAGTTTTATAGAGATTTAACTATGTAGTATGCCAGAAATAATTTTCACACTTGAAGGAGCTCCTACATATGGTCAAGGTTATAATTAATTAATGAAAATACCTGTCTCTTTTCTCTGGACTCAAAATTTTGTTGCTGAACATGAAGCCAATTGTTGCTTCACTGTTTTTAAATGAGATTCAATTAATCAGACAGAATTGCTTGCAATTTCTTCTATATTTCTCGAAGAACCAAGCCACTTAATAATCTAAAAGTAAAATTACATTTATATTTCAATTTTCTAATCCTTGAACCAAAATACTATTGAATCCTCTCCTAATATCATTGTTCATGGTAGAAAAGAGCCAATTAACATTCAAGTTAAAGGAACTATGTTCCCATGTCTTGTTTTAAACATAGTTTATATTCTCCAGCTAGAATAATGTATAAATAGTTTGCTTTCAGTCTGCACTAGCAGTCAGAACAATGTCTTATTTACTGCAGCACTTTTCTATACACTGTGGATGGGAACAGTATTACTATTTTTGTTTTATTCTGTTCATTGCAAATCTTTTCAAGTTCCAGATGTTCTTTCCAGTTTTTAAGGTTTCTTTCATTAACATGAAACAAACCTTTGTTCCTTTTCCTGAAAGTCAATTCATACCAAGAAACATCAAAAGTCTGTAGATTTCCATTATAAGCTGTTATAGTACTGCTGAGTGTAACTTTTAAAATTAATCTGATTTTAAAAATTAAACCTGAATTAATCAATACATTTTTTGTAATCAGTGAAGTTTTTACTGGTTGTCTGAGTTCGAATTAAAATACTGACTGAAAATTCAAAACCAACAAGGAGCACAGAAATTGCTATGTAGATAATCTGTTCCCATGTTGTATATAGGGGTGGAATGATAAAACATTCAATTTCAAGAGATAAAGAGAAAAACAAGAGAAAAAAAAAACCGCATTCTGAAAAAGAAACTTGATGTTCTGTGGAGTAAGCTACCAAGTGAGCTACTGCCTCCATGAATTAATATGAGGCTCCGCTGCTTCAAAAGGCTCAGGTGATTGTTATTAATATGTTCTCATTGCATTGACACATCAGCCTTAAAAACTTGCAGCATCATACACTCATTCATTGTGTTTGCTTGGCCAGAGCCCACCACATGCAGCAATTGTTACTCCACTAGGTGGCCAGCTCTTGCTGCAGTTTTTATATAGGAAGGTTATTCAAAACCTGCTGGAGCCACAATACATTTTGCTCTGCAGGAATCAGTAGGTGTTGAAAAATGTATATAGGAGGGTTGTTGAAATGGTCCCAGAAGCACGAAATGTTTTGCTTTTTAGGAATCGAGGTGTAAAGCTGTACCTCATCATGCTGTACCTCATCATGCATATTTCTGTAGTAGGACCATGAGGTGTACGGAACAGTTGTTAATCTTTGGAAGCAGTTTGCATATGGTATCTGTGGTCTAGTATATCTACTTTGAGTAAATGATTGACATAGCCGTTAAGTTAGTCCAAGCTCTCAATTCCAGCAGCCTCTTTCTCAAATGAAGTGAAAAAGTGGTC
This sequence comes from Nestor notabilis, assembly GCF_000696875.1. Classification (NCBI taxonomy): domain Eukaryota; kingdom Metazoa; phylum Chordata; class Aves; order Psittaciformes; family Psittacidae; genus Nestor; species Nestor notabilis. The sequence goes on from NW_009940512.1 coordinate 6,034, forward strand.
TTCTATTACGGTCAGCAAAGGTCAGTCTTTCTCACAGTTTGGAGTGAGCATTGTGACTCTCACCTGCTCTGAAAAGTGATATCTGTGCGTGCATAATCTGATGTTAACATCACCTTCAGATTGCATCTTCTAACTTTTCAAAGACAAAATAAGTGGAGGGAATAAAGAAATACTGATTTTACTGAATACAGATGTCCATATAGGACACTGGAGCCCACACATGGCAATAGGAAGAGGTAAAGCAGCAAGTAAAGTTGTGGTTACAAATTTGACACTGTGTTATGGGAAGTGAAATTTGTTCTTGTTTCTGTTTTGGCTAACACAACGGTAAGATTATATGCTTAGAAGCTGAAAATCACAGAAACAGAAGATCTGATCCTACCCATGAATTGCTGTCAGTGAAACACCTGACGTGAACCTGAGCTGAGCATAAGCAGGCACTTACATCCACCCAAATTATAGAACCAAAATGATAAAACTGGAATATCTATGTTTAAGAGCATAAAAGAAACATAAATTGGGTTGGCAGAGAAGAATTTTCACTTTCCCAAATATTTTGCAGTAAGAATGAGAATGATTTTCTGTGATTGGATTTAATATCCAAACACTACTGAAAAACATTGAAGATAGGGAAAAACTTTCATTTCTTCATTTGGAGGGCCAGGTTAGCACCTGATTTCATTCTTTTCTGTGTCACTCAAATGAGTTCCTTGGCTAATATTATCCAGTTGAGTGAATGCACTCAGTACAGTGTGATGCTGAGTGTATGAATCTTATTTGTATGCGGTTTAAATCACTTCATAATGAAAAAGCATCACTTGAGGTCAAATTTAACCTGCACAATTTGTGACTTAATAAAGACATAAACAAAAATATTAAAAGTAGAAAAGTAATGTAAAGGCAACAATAAGTTGCCTTTGGAAAAAGGAAAATGGAAAAAAATTCTATCTTCCTTTACATAATAACAAAACAAAAGTCTGGTGCAACAAACTGCAACTGAAGATTATGAGCAACACAGGTAAATAAAAATTGTAATCTTAAAAGACCAAGGTGCAACACTTGTACACAAAATCATGTAATCTTAAATAAAATGTCAGTGTTTGAATTTTTGAAAAGTCTGGATACTTAATATTACCATATAATTTACAGTGAAGATGTTGGTTATACTAATAGTCTAGCCTGTTTTTTAAAAGATCTTATTCTGGTAATGCAAGATGAAGGCAAATATAGACACAACTATTTAATAACTCTTAAAACATGTTTTAATTAACATATAGAAATCCTTATTTCTGAAAGGAAACCCGTTCTCAGCAGCCTTATGTTTGAAGAATGTCCTTATCTTCATAAAGGATTTTCTTTAAAGAAACATACTCTGGAGATAATGTAGACTTAGAAGGAGTTCATTACCAGAGGCAGTGAATGGCTGCATCAATCAGAAGGGTTGCAAAAAGAATTCTGGTTTATTCTGGAATTTATCACAGAATGCAGCACAGTCAGCTATAAAAGGAGGAAGAGCCATGAATCTGCATTTTCTTGTTTTTCTCTTCTTTCTGAATTTCACAGAGAAAAAGAATTCACATGCCCTAAGAGCACATCAGGGCCTGAATACTGTAAAAACATTTCAGAGAAGGAACTTGTATCTTAGTTTTCATTCCATATGCAGGAAAAAAGATTTAAGATATCTCACTTTTTTATAGTATCTGTAACACAGTCCATTAGAATACTGAGGCCTCAAAACGTGTTTTCTTCAGAATGCTTCAGAATGAAATACTCCAAAAAAGACAGTTTATATAAATCCCATGCCCTAAGGATGTTGCACAGGATTAGTTCCTTATATCCCAAAGTTGATATCAGCTGATTTAGATTGCTTTGCTATAAGTATAATTGAATAATGAGCACAAAATTAGTAAGCCATAAAATCTTCCACCAAGGAAGCCACGAAGTTCAGTACATGGAAGTTTCACAGTACATCACAAAGATTTTTTTTTTCTTATCAAAGCTCGTCTGTGGCATTGGATGCAAGGGAAAAAAATCTATACATCTATTAGCAGATTGCTAGAATGAAGGTGAATAGTGAGCTTAAATTAAGATTGTGTGTTATGGAAAGACAGCATAAAACAGCAAAAGCTCAGCTGAATAGACTGTGTCTAATGTATATGATGCTTCCAAACAAACAATATTCTGTCTGGTTTTAGAACATCTTCTCATTTTAATAGAGTACAAGGTATCATAGAGATGTTTCTTTTTAAAAAAAAAAAAAAAAATCATTCCAAGAAAGAGCAAAGAAAAATGAACTTGGATTGCACGTTATTTTGTATTACTAAAAAAAGAAAACAGAAATGTCTTGATCTGCTTCAATTAAAATATTGCGTGTGTGAGTTAAAAATGAATTTTCAAGTTTCAATGTAAAAGAATGCCTCTCTAGCGTAAACTTTGGTTTGATCTGACACACCAGATGCACATCTGAAAGTTGCATGCTATAGAAAAGGAAGGGGAAAAGATGAAAGTATGTGAGATAAAATGAAGGTCAGTTTGGTAGTGGTTGTTCTACTAAACTGAATAATAAGTCTTCATCTTTTCTCCAAGGAAATAAAATGATCCGGTTTTAGGCGATACCTTTAATTGGATTGAGGATTAGAGTTATTTAAAACTAGCGTGACAGACATAAAAATATGATATACAGGCCTGCAAATAATAGGTCTGGTAACAGTGACAAGCTAAGATAAACTCTTGTGTATATCTGTGTTTTCACGCATATTTTTAATAGCTGCATATACATAGGTCAGAGCATATGCCCTTGTAATATGTTTTCTCTCAAGGAGATTTGGTTTTCTAATGTTGCAGCAATTTATTACATACTCCTAAGGGGCTGTTGTTGATTACATGTTATGCATGAAAATCTTTCCAGCCTCCCCACAATTCCACATTTGGGTTTTTTTTAATGAACAACAACACTGGAATGACGTAATTTCGTCATATCATGAGGTGCTGTGAAACTAGCAGACAGACAAGTTATTTTGATGTCACAGGGCAAAAGTATGCCTGCTTCCATGCTCTGGAAATACTGTATGTGCAATATATGGAATGAAGTCACATATTTCATGACAATGTTTTGTCCCTTTAAAGTATGGACTAATCAGTGCAACTGTACCCTAATCATAGAATCATAGAATCATAGAATAGTTAGGGTTGGAAAGGACCTTAAGATCATCTAGCAATCATATTTCACATTCTGAAACACGATACAAACTGTTAAAAAAAAAAAAAAAAAGATCATCTTAGCAGGAATCATCTGACATTAAAGGAGTTACACCAATATAGTATTACATGATATTAATTTAATATTGCAGGATGTTGTATTACACCTTGTTCTGACACTTGGAATACTAAAATCTGATTACTTAATCACTAACTATTATTAGAGTACTGTTGCACTGGCAAACAGTGTATACTTGAAAAGGACAAAACATTGGCATGAGATGCGACTTCATTGCACATATTGCCCATATATATTACATAATACTGCTGCATATTCAGACAACACCTCAAAGAAGACAGTATTGAGAAACACAACAGCAGAAGATGACTCAAGGAAATAATTTTGCACAAGAAGAATGACTACTTTAGAGTCCATCTCTTTCTTGTGGGCTTTCTTGTAAGACTAACAAGGTGATAAAACCAGAAAAACCATGTTCTTTCAGAAGACCAATTTCCTCTATACCATCTAGTTCTGAAAAGTGGAAAGTTGTTGGGCTCAGTTTCCTTTTCTCCTTCATGAAATAGTACCTAGAAGATTCTTGTTTTTTTTCAGATCTGCTAACCTTCATTTCTCTACAAATTACCTCTGTCCCTTCCACCTTTCAAAACCCCTCGTTGTTTCCAACACAGACGTCCAAACTCCTTTTTGTTTTGCCAGGCAAATTTTGTAACGTATTTGGTGTTATGGGTACTGGAGCCTGAAAATTTGAAGGCAATAGAACACAAGCAGCTTAAAATAGCATTTTATTTTAAATAGCCATGTGGTATCAAAATAGAAAAGCACACATTAAGAAATAGGTGCAGTAGGATTTTGGGTATCAACATACAGGATTCAGCACATTCAGTCCCTAACGTAGATCTACAATACTGAGGGGCTTGCTTTTGGCCTTTTGTTTTTCACTGTGACCAAACTGCTGTAAAAGACCTTCCCTCAGGCCAAATTTGTAGATACCTTAATCATCTATCCACATGAATCACTTGTAGAAACATCAGAGCCAACACTGCAGTGACTCACAAGGCTTGCAAGCCTACACTTTAAAATAATTACTTACGTGGATAGATCCTGGCACGCATTTCTGAGCTTGGCATCTTCTGTTTGCTCCTAGCCTGATGTGTCTTTGTTGTCATGACATGTGACATGATGGCTGTCATGTGACAAGATACCTTCAAGCATCGTGATAATGTACACCACAAATGCAACCGAAGGTCAGACAAGGACACTACAATGCAATATTGCATCTTGGAGCACCCAGGGCTTCAGGCTATCCCCAAATCCAGAAAACAGCAGTATCTTCCAGATTTCAGCTATATCATAAAAGAATATTTGAACATTGATTTTTCTGATCCAGAGGAGTCTAAAATGTACCATAAGGACATAGCTTTTATCATCTATGAGTTATAAGTAAGACAGAAGACTAAGAATGAATGATCCTTGAAAGTCAGTCTCCAGCATCAGACTTCCTCTGTGGAGTCACCAGAGTCCCTGTGTCTGTGCCCACCATAGTACAACAGGGCTGACAATAGTCTGACAATATCACATCTCCCTTGATGTCTTTTGTCTACTGTGTTTCTTTGGAACAATACACAGACTGTTCCTCACTATGTGTTTGTATTGCACGTGTCACAGTGGGGCCCCATTCTCAGCTCAGGCTGGGATGAATTGCTGTAACATAAATGTTTTTCTGGTCTGTTCTATTCAAAATAAAAACATGTCTCCTCTGTGGAAATGTGGTATTAATGCAAAGGACAAGAAAGCTTTGATATGAGTGCAGAATAAAAGGGAAGGTAAAGGTTGGACTTAGGGTGGGTAGGAGGATATTGCTGATCATATCCATATTTCAGGCAAAACGTCTCATCGCTCTGATGCCTCACTTTGACAAAGAGATCTCTCCTTGTCAGGTGATGTCTGACAGCACTCTGAAAAAAAGTCTCAGGCTCTGAATCAGCAAAAATTTTCAATTAAACAAGTCAAAGGACTATGAGATATTTGACATAGAAATGGACACATACAAGCATCTTGTATTTCTCACCTGTGTTAAGTCATATGCAGTTTACCCCATCAGCTCACTCAGAAGGTGAGATACTAGCTTTCCAAGGCGACATCAAATGCCGCACTTCAGCTATGATGGTGTGAGACATGACCCTGAAGGTTAAAGACATATAATAGCTTTTTCTTCAGATAAATTTGAAGTTTGGAGAATTTCAGTCCTGCAGGTGGTAGGTTTTCAAGTTTTTTTTTTTTTAAATGCTTTGAAGAGCACTGCATCTAAATTGTTTGTATTGTCTCATGTTTACTTTTTGTTACTTTAAAAGAAATCCTAGAATAATAAAATCATAGAATGGTTTGGATTGGAAGGGACCTTAAAGATCATTTAGTTCCAAACCCCTTCCACAGGCAGGGACACCTTCCACTAGACCAGGTTGCTCCAAGTCCCGTCCAACCTGGCCTTGAACACTGCCAGGGATGGGGCAGCCACAGTTTCTCTGAGCAACCTGTGCCAGTGTCTCACCATCCTTGTGTGGAGAATAGTGAAAAACTTTTTCCTAATGTCTAATCTAAATCTCCCCTCTGTCAGCTTAAAGCCATTCCTTCTTGTCCTGTTACTACATGCCCTTGTAAAAAGTCCTCTCTGGCTTTCTTGTAGGCCCCATAAAGTATTGGAAAACTGTTGTAAGGTCTCCCCTCTGCTTCCAGCAATAAATCCTTTGCTTTCAACATGCAGAATGCACCAATCCCACTGTGTCTTAAGTGCTTCCAAATGACATAGTTCTGGAAACAAATTTCCTGTTTAATCAAAATGGACAGATACGTGATGAAAAGACTTATTCAGAGTTGTTTCATACTATGCCATTCTCCCATTTGCAACACAAACAAAGAAATAACTCTAATATATCAGCTTCCAGGTTATTCAAAGTTAGTTATTCTCTCTTATTTATAGTCTGTTATGCCTTTTATAAACCAAAAATACATTAATATTTGGTGCAATGTGTTCTATTTTCTTGTGTGCTCTTGGTAAGAGCAAAATAAATGACTGAAAGAATAAAGTGTATATTGAAAGGTAAAGGGTAGGGAAACATTTAATTTTTCTGATATTGAACTGCTAGATAAGACTTCAGTTTATGCATAATTGCTATGGATGTTGTCAAAGATAATTTCTGTATGGAAACAGTAGGAAAAAACATATGCAACTATATTTAATTTTTGGAAACATAACAACTCTCTGAAAAATTAAAATTTTCAAATTATGAATTCAGTACTGGTATTTTACACATTTAACTATGTACAGATTGGTGAAGACAATGTACAGTTCATTTACCCCAAAGGATGCCAAGTAGCAAACTCAACATCTCTACTGACAGCCCCCTCCCCTTGTCTTTCTCCCTTACTGCCTTTCCCAGTTTCTAAATAAGTTGAGCACTTCAGAGAGGTGCCAGGCATACAGCTCAGAAGCATCCAGCCCTCTGATGTGCTCCCAGACAGACAGGATATGTAGCAGGCCCAGGTTTGCCCTGTCTTGCCAACATGTCTCAGCTTTCACTGAGAGGGATCATAGTAAGTCCATGATAAATAATAAAATCCACAGTGTTTTATTCCTTGTCTTCTTGGCTGAAAGCATCAACAAGGTCAGCAGTTGTGGTGGTGACATGTGCTGTGTGGACAGATGTCATCCAGGGAAAAGCTTTGTGGTTGAGGCATTCACCTCATATTTTCTGTTGTCAGAACATTTACATTGCTGACAGATTTTTTTATGAACTTAATGTAGCTCAAGGGCTGCACTCAGAGACCCCAGCTAATACTTAACTCCAGAGTTTTCAGTTCAGCTTATGTCTGGTATGCGGCGATATCTAGTAAGGTATAACCTTGTTTCCAATATGACTATATACAACTTGGATATTTTTTCTATCACAAAAGATATTCCAAGTGTTTAATAAGCAGCAGATTATTAGGCAATCCTAGAGTTAGAAAAATTTTACGACTGGGTTCTGCTACCCTTATTCAGGTTGACCAAGTTGCTTGTACCTGGAATAGGATCATTTGTTTTCAGACTACCTACCAAACAAGAGAGCAGAAAATTTAAGAGTGACAGAAGCTGCCCGTTAGAAATAATAATTTTTAGTTCAATCCTTAACTGCCATGGATGTTTATAGTCTGTGAAGAACTCATTATCTTACTGATGTGTAAACTTACGTTGTATATTTAATATGGTTCTTGAAAGAAAAAAATATAATTATTTATTATTGAGACTTTCTGTCAGATTTATTGTACAAAAGGCATAGACCTACATCTGTGCAATTTTTTCCCAGCAATTTCCAGGTATTTATAGTCTTTTGGGAAAGTGTCATACATCTACCACAAACAACAAGTACAAAGCACTTGTATTATCAATAACATTACTTTAAAAAAATAAAATTTAAAGTCTTTTTTTTTCAGATAGGAAACAGAAAAGCACCAGGCTGAGAGAATGTAGGTGAAGTTTATTTCATCAACAAGGGAAGGAGATGAGGGCCTTAAAGCAACATATGAAATGAAAAAAATGTTGCCTTTCTATTAAGTTTCCTTCTTCCACATTCACAGTTTGACCAGTATTTTGCAGTTAAATGCTCATCTCCGTATCCTACAACTGCAAAACAACCAATGGCAAAACAACCAATGACAAAACAGAAAGTCAAATGGCTTAGACATCTGTGTCCTATGGCTTCAACCCACACCTCACTGAAGGAAATGACAGGAAGGGTTATTTTATTCACAGGAAGGTGTGGAAATACGAATCACATCCTGGGATCCCACGTGATCTATCTCAAATGGCTTGAGGGCAAATGCTGATTTAGAACATACAAAGTTTATCCATCTACTGCACGCTTTTTGGAACTCTTAAGTCATATTAAAGAGATACAGTCAGTAGTATAGTTTAAAATTGGTGACCATAGATCATTAAAAATATTCCCCAAGTAGCAGATGATACAGCACAGCTGCAGAAGGCATTAATTCCAGTTAATTTGTCGGCAAATTATCCCAGTCATAATATTATCAGTTTTCTAGACACCCATATATGGAACCACAGATGAGAAGTGTAAAATAAAGGACTTAAGTATTGCAAGGAAAAGAAATAATAAAAATTGTTGGCACTCCAGACAGAAGGTGATACTTGCTAATTTTCTAACATAGTTTTATTTTATCTTTGATGACTCTCTCAATTGTCAGGATATTAAAGTAAGAAGACGAACCAAACCAAACTAATCCCTTCTCTGAATTCTACTGAGAATCACCTTTTCTTTATTTACTTTTCAATAATAAATGAATTTATTAAAAATTCAAGAAATTATAAAAATAAATGCAATCTCCACAGAGAGTCAAGTTTTTTTCCCCCATTGTGAAGGCGTTGTCATACCTACCATGAAATTTATATTCTCCAAGTTTTAGTGAAAAAGAAAACCAGAGGTTTTTGTTTTTTATTTTCCTTTCTTTATTTGACTTTTTGGTCATTCAGATTCTTAGATAAATAGTTCCTGTTCTACCCATATAACAGGTATGTCATGGTTTTAGCCCAGCCAGTAACTCAGAACAACACAGCTGCTGACTCACTCACTCCCTTCTCCTCCCTGCTCCCAGAGAGATGGGGAGGAGAATCAAAAGATTGTAAATCCCACGGGTTGAGATAAGAACAGTCCAGTAACTAAGGTATAATACAAACCTAGTACTACTACCACCAATAATAATAATGATAAGGGAGATAACAAGGGGAGAGAGTACAATTGCTCACCACCCGCCGACCGATACCCAGCCCAACCTGACCAGTGACCTGGGCCTTCCAGGTAACTCCCCTAGTTTATATACTGGACATGGCATGCTGTGGTATGGAATACCCCTTTAGCTAGTTTGTGTCATGTGTCCTGTCTCTGCTTCCTTCAGGCTTCTTGTGCCCCTCCTCACTAGCAGAGCACGAGACTAAAAGTCCTTGATCAGAGTAAACTAAAAACATTGGTGTGTTTTCAGCACTGTTCTCAGGCTAAAGTCAAAAACACAGCACTGCACCAGCTACTAAGAAGGAGAAAAATGACTGCTACAGCTGAACCCAGGACTCAGGAATTACTTCAGTATGTATTCAAACCTCTCCCTATTACATAAAACTGCAGCAAATATCAGGATTTATTGCATCAATTAAAATTAATGTATAAGCCTTTGTGTTAAAAAGAAAAGAAATTAACTTTTCAAAATGCATGCCGTTCTAAAAAACAGCAATTAGAAATCTCTTTCAATATTGCTTGGACTGTGTTCATTTTCTAATACTCTCCTTTACTTTAACCATTGATATTTCCAATAGAATCTGAAATCAGGATTATTATCTTGACTTTTTATTACTTTTTATTTTTCTTTAACGTTCCAAATTCAAGAAACTTTTGGTTGACAGCTGAAAGGAAATCCTGGAATTGACCTTAAAAACATCATGCCCTTGAAACTGTGAATGTATTATTCTACATATTTTTGGACAAATTTGCCTTAATTTTGGAAAAACAATGGAACAATAACTGATGATTTTTTTAATGCAAGTTGAAAGCTTACCATCTGTGTAGATTGCTTCATTAGTGCATTATCTGCAGAAAGCACTACTGGTTTAGGTAATACCTGGAGTGATGGCTAAGATACAGTCTAAATATAAATGAGATGATAGTTGGCAAATATTTCTAAGATGTGAGCAAGGTACTATGGAATGGATAGCTAAGCCACTGACTGTGTTGTCACTAATGTTTCTCTACAAAACTTCAGTTAAATAAGCTCTGAGTAGAGACCAATGTAGCAAATCCCAAGATGGCATGCAGACTTTCTGTTTCATCAGTTTAGCCCTCAATACATTGCAAAACACTTGAGTAGCATTTTGCTTCTTTCTGAGTCCAGTCCACATTTTAATGAACCTTGCTACTGGTATGAAGTTGTTCAACATTAAGCGATTTTTTTATTTCTTCTGCTGACCATCTGCTGTATATATAGACTACCTATCCGTGTATATCCATATTTTGATATAACGTCAATTGCAGTGGAGAGGAAACATTTTACTTGTGGATAAGAGATGGGCAAAATTTCTAAAAGCCACAATCATCAGCTTTGAATGATGGAAGTAGAGAAACAGGTTTCCATTGGTGAATATTTAAAAGGACTATAAAGAATATCTGCATCTGTCTTCTAAGTGTTGCTGCAACAGGGGGCTAGATGAACTTCAAAGATAAAAATAGACCCTCTGTTTATGAAAGGCAAAATTTATCTGTACTGAATAGATTAGTGTCCTAACATAGAGGAGTGAAGCTTTATAAAGAAGTTTTTTACAGTAAGCACCTGTAAATCTTGGCAAATAATGATTCCAGAGCCTGTTTCTTGTTTTTGCTGAATAGTAGACAGTCATTTGGTTACAGACTTCTATAGACAAATTCAGATGAATGGTGCCATGCAGTTGTGAAATTGAGGACATTACAATTGAGGACATAATGTTCTCAACCTTTGGTGAGATGTGTGATCTCAAGTCTATGGGATTACACATCTCACTCAAACTTGCAAATATATTTTACAAAAACCCTCTTTTAATCTATCTAATCTTTAAAGTTTGCAAGACCATTCATATATCCTCTCCACCCTTTGTGTAAAGAGAATAGTGAAATGGAACCAATATTCTGTGTGTGTGAAATTCACATAATTTTAATGTAATATCTGGTTTAAATGTCTAGCCTTGGTAGTAAACACAAATAGAAATTCTTTGCAAGATTTACAGATTATAATCCCTGATCATAATCATGATATAAAATATGTAACTCTGCACACACAAAATCATATTAACACATTTGCAGAAATTTAATTATTAAAGTTCAAGAGAACATTTGCAGAACTTCCGCTTCAACAAAACTGTATGACTGTCCTTCAAAAGAAATTTCTTGTGCACACAAGTTAAATGCACAAAACTTTTCTTCTTAACAAGAACAAAAAATTTTCTTAAATTCATCCCCAGGAACTTTATAAAACTGTCCTGACTTCTGGATTCTGCTTTTTCACTGTGAGAAGCTTTGTTTTGGAAAAGTATATCACAAATTAATTCCTCTGAGTCATAACACTTTCCATCCTTTGGAAGAAAAGGCTCTATTTCACAATTTTCCCTTGGTTCTCATCTGAGGTATTGCCTTGATGATTAAGCAGAAAACTAGTTTCCAACTATCAGATAAAGTGTAGTAACTAGTTACAGTAGTTTCCTCTCTTCCTGACCTTATGACATATTCCTTTTTATATTTGAACTCAGTTGCTTGATCACAATTTAAATCCAACACCACATCAATGCTATCAGATCCGGAAAAGAAGTGAGCAGTTCTGAGTATTTACTTGTTTGCACTCTAATGTCTCCAAGCTACCCCAGATCTAATAAAATTTTAATTTCTTTATGGAACATCAGTCTAGCACGGATTCATTCTTTTGAACCCAGAATAATCTCGTTCCTGCTCCCCACAGTGATGTTGGTTAACCACTCACTGTTATTTGTGTCCAATATCCTCATGTTAAAATACAGGTGCTAAATCAGCTCAGATAATCTGTTAAGAAACAGAATAATTTATTTTAATTTTTTTTTTTCTTACTGTGATTAACACTTTATATTCAGGTATGGAAGCTGGTATCCTGAGGTTTCATTTGTTTACTTAGATTTTTAGGCTCTTCTGCATATATTGTTGACATCAGAAGGTGCTGAATTAACATTTCCACTGGAGGAAAGGAAAAGATTGAGTGTTTAATTTCTTGAGAAGATAGCTTTTAAAATGCAGTTAAGGTGTGCAACTGCCAGTTTAAGGCACCCGAATGGCAGTAACATTTTGCATACTTTTAAGCCATGAAGTAAAACCGAGTATGATTAATGGGATGGCTTTACACATAACAGCACAGCTGGGGATTATGTTATTTTATATTCATCTTCCAAACTCCCATAAAAGTAGATTATTGTAGCACAGCAATTCTGAATAGGTACATGATGATTGGAGTCTTAACAGCTCCCATGTTCTTCCAAAAGGAAGTACACTACACAGAAACTTTATCATCCTCTATGGAATTCTCCTTTCAAGGAGGATGAGGAATATAAAACACTGGAAGGCTATTCAGGGGGCATTGGGGTCATTATACAAATATTGTAAGAGATGTAAATATTTGCTTGAGCTTCAGAGTACATGAACAGAATATTTGTTTAACTTCTGTGGCCCAGGTGGACTGGGGAGAGGTTAAGTACATGCCTGGGCCTGGGGGCAGCAGATGTCTGGGCTCTGGTGCTCTGAGTACTAGCATCATAGCTGTTACTGTGCTTCATGGTGAAGGGATTAATTAGCCACAAAGCCATGATGATAATGTGAACAAAGTGCCTATGTACTTTTAAGTATCAAGCACATATTAGTTCAGTGTTGTGTCTGACCCTGAAGAGATGCCCCAGAGTGTCAGTGGTACTGGTGGCAGCATCCATGGGACCTGTACACAAGCACCTGACTAATGCAAACAGCAAAAGAGAAGGGACAGTCTATTAACAGCTCTGAATAAAAAGGGTATTTGACTTATGGTTTTTATCACCCTCTAATTACTAGACAAAATATTGCAATCATCTAAATTCTGCTGAAAATCTGAGGGAATTAGAATTGTTGTGTGTCATGTGAAATGGGCTGCTGGAATTAGCTGGAAGATACCCACTGATCTCACAACATAAGAATGAGTTTTCCTTTATAATGACTATCCAAATTAAGATACTTTTTATACCAAATGAAGTTTTCCTTCATTAACAGACTTTTTAAAAAGATTTTATGATTTATGACCATTTGAGTTACAGGAAGATCAATTTCTCATTTGCTTAGGTTCTCTCCCATTTCTTTTTTCTGTTATTTGTAAGACAATATATGCTTACCGTTAATGAAATATTAATACTTTAGTTTCATTCATTTTAACTGTACCTATCGTGAAAAGGATTCAGTTTGACTTCTGCAGCAGCAGTCATATAGATCTACACAAAAACTTGCTTTCAGTCTGGCATGTACAGATACAAGTACAAAGAAAATTAACAATAAAAAGGAAAATTTTCTGAAGTCCCTTTAGATAAATAAAATTTCCTGAGTAGGATTTTAGATCTTTTTTCCCTTTTTTAATGGAAGAATAGTGGTATTTAAAACCACATTTGTGAACTCTCTTTTCTTGAGTATGCATGTTAAGGACCAAACAAATTATTGATATGGGCCCTGATACTACTTTTCTGCAACCATTTTTAATTTATCATGAATATGTTAAGCTTTAAGTGAGCAAATAAGAGAAAATGTTAAATGTATTTTACACTTCTTTTCTACAGAAAGTTAACTTAATTCATCTTTTTATTTATATATATAAAATATATACCATATTTTTATATGCATATGGTATTGTCTCCTTAAACTAAAGCTAAACTGAAGAAATTTAGTATTTTCGATATATTATTTAAGTGGCACTTTTGCATTCCTCAAGTTTGTACAGGGATAGGTCCTGCTATGAGAAACTTAAGTTTAATAAGAAATACTTTAGCAGGTCAGAAGATAGTGAGTAATAATAGGTGACATATCACTTTACCTGACAAGAGGTAGGAATAATGCAAATATACTAACCATCTTGATGAGTAATAATGTAAACACATTAATAAATTGTGTTCTATGGTTTAAAAATACTCCTGTTTTTTACACTTTAATAAATCATTCTAAATAATAGGTTTCATTCCAGTTTCTCAAACCCTGATAGATTGCTTTAGACAACCATCTTTGACTGTGAAAAGAAGGATATTCTTAAGGAGTATTCTTCCTTAAAATTGTTCAGCTTTGCATATTGACTGTAGTTGTTGTTTGATTATAACTCTTCTTTGGCACCCTGTGACAAATAGATGTGCACAGTCAAGTGGGTTTCCGAATATACCAAATGTTGCATAGGCTATATCAAAGAACAAGAAAGTTATAGACAAGAGCAATGAGTAGTGTTTTCCTGTGGTCATTTTGCATTTGTCATAAACACATTAACTGTGAGACAGGTGATACATCTCAATGACTTCAGAGAGATTGGATTTTGGCTTTTGGCTGATTTCAGTATTCATAGAAGATCTGTTAAAGATGTGACTTTTACAAAACACAATCTGACATCTACCATACTGTTTCCTGTTTTCCTTTCTCCTCTCCCCCCCCCCCCATCTCTGTATTTTTAAAGCAGTTTTTGCCTAAAAAACCCCATGATTCAAAAAGAAAATAGTTCTTCAAAGTGCTGAAACTATTAAGTACCATTTCCCTATAAATTAGCTTCTCATTGTTGAATTCCCATATCAATTTATGGAGTATTGGGGTTCAAACTGCAACTTAATAGAATCTCCATCCTATAGACTATCTTCTTGTTTTCATAAAACATGGATGAACTTAAAATTTTGGTATTTCTGACCCTTTGCCAATAGTTGTAGATATTAGCTGCACACTTCCAAAACTTGTTGAGAGAAATAGCAAAGGAATGGTAGGCAGACTGGTAGACAATACTGCTAAATATGTTTTGTATTCTTCAAAATCCGACTGGGAAAACATGCAACATGTAAACAAAACAAATAAGAGTTGTTCCTCTAGAGTTCCAAACAGGAAACTTGAAGGGTAATGAGGTTATTGGAAGTCCCAGCACCAGAAATGAAATTATGAGGATCTATCCTTAATGAGTATCTCACCTGCAAATTAGATTTGTGCACAAATATATGAGAACTTCTCTATGTTCATATATGACCATGATTTTTTTCCTAAAACTCCCTTAATTTTAAATTATTTATAAAGCAGAACATCTATTAACTGCTGCTTCCTTTTCCTTTGGGATCTTTGTTAATTTTCAGTTACCATCCTCAAGGACAGATTTTCATACGATCTTTTTCAACATCCAGAGGGCATCAGGGAGGTTTAAATTTGACAAGCATTTATGTGGATATTTAGGAATAAAAGAATACAGAAAGACCAAACATTCCTCCACAAGGGGATATAGTAACTATAACAATGCTGAAGCAATAGTTTCATTTTTGCAGATTCTTGGATGTTTAAATGAATCCTTCATCAAAAACAGACACATAAGCCCTTTATTGGGAATGTAATAGACTACTTTTAAGTTAAATATAAAAACAAACTTTAGAAATTGTAAAATCATAGATTCACAGAATAAGTTGGGTTGGAAGGGACCTTAAAGATCATCTAGTTCCAACCTCCCACCATGGGCAGGGACACCTTCCACTAGACCAGGTTGCTCCAAGCCCCATCCAACCTGGCATTGAACACTAAATGACAACTTCTCAAAAGAAATAGACTGAATTTGAAAAGATGGATGAAATTGGTAAACCAACAAATTCCCCCACAATTTGGACAATGTAGGAGCAGAATCTTATGTTATTTTTTTTTTTTTTTTTGCTTTTTGGTTTTTTTCATTCGTTTGTTTGTGGTTTTGTTTCATTTGTTTAATCAAACCACCAGAGTAGGGTTTGCTGAGTCAAAAATGGAACAATCAGTTTGCCTATCTATATGAAGTTCTCCAAAGCAACAAACTGAAAAAATTTTATATATACATAGTGATCTTGTGGAAAATTGCAAATTTAGAAACAGATAGCAGGAACTGGAATTTACTGTCTTAGGACAACAAAGCAGAAAACAGTTGGGATAAACTTGTTAGAAACAAAAAAAAACCAAAACCAACCAACAAACTTGCAAAAGAAAATATAACAGATACTCTAGTTCACATTTATAGATTTTATTAAGGACAATCTGGTTTTAATTGCAGAAGGGCTTCCTGAGCCTGTGAATGTAGTATGTGTGCACACCTAAAAAAGCATTTGGAAGTTATTGTCTTGCTGAACACAACAAATGCTGCTCATACACTAAATTAGATTCACTGCTCAGGGCCTACATGACTCTGCTAGCAAAACAGGAGAATCATGAGTAGTTTCTGAATCATCTTCACAAATCACTTACATTGTAGTGGATCCTGAGTAGAGAAGCTGAATATTTGTACAGCTGAGCAATGACCACTGCTGTAACAAAGGTTCTGGAAACTTGCTATACAGGTGACGAATATATTCAACATGGCTCAAACACAGACTAGAATGGTCTGAAATTCTCTTTAAAACAGTATGAGACATGAGGAATTCATGAGCCATTTTCAGTGCAAATGAATGAAGAACTGGTTGCAGGAAAAGACAAATAAAAGATTACTCATAGTGGATTCACACAGTACAGGGAAATCCTAGGTTAGGGGCCAACCCAAATGTTTGCACTCTAAACTTTGGATGATTTAAAGTCTTGTTCATTTTTGTTGTTGTTGTAGCTGTTTTGTTTTAAGGTTGGTTTTGATAAAGATAAGAAAGAAATGAAGGGTGTAATTCTGTAACTCAGAACTGTAATACAGTTACAGCTCTGAGTTCACTCTATATGTGACCTCATATTGATATGATATGTTTCTTGCTGTGTTGTGCACCTGCAGTTGGTAGCCATAGTTACTGCTTCGTGGGCCTGGGACAAAGTGACCCTCTTAAAACAATAACGAACTCATGGGCACAACCAAATCTTGTCTGTGTTTGAGGGATCAAAGGAAAACATCCAGGATTGGTGGCACCAAAAAGATAAGTTATTTGAGAGCTTGGTGAAGTGACCATTCTATTAGCTAATTTATCAAGAGAACTAATATTTTGAGTTGTCTGAGAGTGAACTGTCTTTATTATAATATTAAAAATCATGCCCACAGGATAAAAAGACTGCAGCATAGATGAAGACTCTTCCTCTGACCATGTGTAGTAGCTAGGAAGAATGCAGCAAGTATTACAATTACATGTAGATTAAAGCCAATAATTGTAACTGGGAGTGTAGTACCTTGTAACATATGTGTATAAACGCAATGAAGAAAGTTGGCATTGGTGTGCTTGATTTGTGGAACAGTCCACCGAGCACCCATGCCTGCATAAACATCTCTCCTGCACATGTGGAATAGTTTTAATGCATGGTGGGCATGAATCCGCTGTTTGGACAACAATCTGAATCCACTGTTTGGACAACAGTCTGACCCTTAGAAGTAGATTTGTGTCTCTTGTAGTATATTTGTGTAGTAGATTTGTGTCCCTTTGGTAGAATATACTTGGGGGGCATAAAGTCTTATAATTTCTGAGAAATCTCTCTGCTATGCCTGATGTTTGAACTAATCATTAGCAAAATCCACCCCTTTCTATCTGAAGGACAACAT
This sequence comes from Nestor notabilis, assembly GCF_000696875.1. NCBI lineage: Eukaryota > Metazoa > Chordata > Aves > Psittaciformes > Psittacidae > Nestor > Nestor notabilis. Next base: position 23,546 of record NW_009940512.1, read on the forward strand.
GCAGCTTCCACCCTCCCCCAAATAAAAAAGCTATTCCATAATTGTTCTGGGTCTAGAAGTATAATAAGGTATTTCTCAGCAAAATATAAGTGGTCTATTTTCCTCTACATTTGCCAAGTTTCCCTAGAAAAAAGTTTGTAGAAAAATGTTCATTTATTAGTAATAAATGTCCCAGTGATATTTAGAGAAAAACTTGGTCATTCTTATGTGCAAGGTGTTCATAATTAACACCATATTTATATAAGATATTGTAACTCTGTACTTCAAAGGAATGGTACATAAATGAAGAACAAACAGAAATTAAAAAGTAGTCAAGAATAAAATAAAATAATGCTTTCCAAGATTAAAAAGATGGTAATTTCCTGCAGAACAGTATAAGTTGAGAAAAGATTCTTTTTCTTTTTGATGTAACATTGCTAAATCTAGGATTCTGTAGATGGCTTTTACTTTTCTAATCCTCTGTTCTTCACCTTGATTTTGTTTTGTCTGAAGTCCAGTGACTCTAATCCTAAACTAAAGTTCCCTGACTCTGTCATGAATTGTGCTTTAGCAAAGGGCATGGGAATTAGCTACCTGAGTCATCCTGTTAGAATTCAGTCAGTTTTACTGCTTTCTGCCTTTGTTCATGTAATTAAGAACTGTACTTGACTTTAGAATTACCTGAAGGATAAATACTTTGGGGCACCTTTACTCCACTTATGCTGGGGGTGGGAGATTATGTCTTGGCCTTACAAACTTTGCCTTTAACCTCTTTATGATGGGTTTATGTTTTGCATACTTGACAGCTTTAGCTGAAAACAAGTTGTCTAAAAAGCATAGTAATTTTTCATGGTGCCTATTGTAAAAGACCATAATATAAACTAAATTAAACAGTTCAAAATTGAAAACGTCTATAAAACAACCTCCTTGACAACCATGCTCAACTTCAGTAGAAAATTTTAGGTAATGCCAGTGGGAAGAATCACTCAAATTGCAGATCAGTATCTACCAAAAGCAATAATCCCCTTGGAAAGCAAACAAGGTTTTCTCTCACAGAAACTCTTTCCTCCTTTCTTTATAATGGTTACTTTTACCCTAACATCTTCTTCATCTAGAAGTTGGGAAGTTGTGATTATCAGCCTGGAGGATATAGTAGGTTGCATTAGAGATTATGCCATGGCACTTCGAGTTTCTCACCCATCTCAATTACTTGATCTTAGGAAATTAAATGGTCTTAAAGTACCCAAGAAATCCTAAGGAGTATAGATGTTTCATTATAGAGTTCAAGTATCCATATGTGGACAGATAGTCTATGCAGCAATTCAGTTTGTGTAAAATAATAATTGACATGGTTTCCACAGAAAAACAGCCAGTGAAAACTGCCAGATAATATTAAAAGAATTCAGTCAAGTTGTATTGGAGTAAGTAAGGATCATTTGCAACATGCTGCTGTTTGCAAGGACAGGTGGCATATTTAAAAAATTACATTATTGAGCTTCAGCTTCTAGTTCAACATGTGGTTTCTCCCAGGGCTACAATTGGTATTAAAAATATTAGGATATATAAGTAGATGACCATGAATGCTCTGAAGTTAAAGGCGTTCCTTTTACCAATGCCATAATTCTTTGAAGCAAGTCTATAATGAAGTAAATTAAACAGATTAAAGGAGTAATAAGCATTCAGATAATAGTAAAGTTTGACATGACTGTATTGTAATAGGCAGCACTGATTGTAAAACTCCTGCCAGATATTAAGCTAACATTAATTTGCACTCCTTATATCACATACAGTTTGGCTTTCTGAATGTTTATTTGGCTCTTAAGAGTTAACTTCAAAATCAAACAAACAAGCAACATTTGAGCAGGGTCAATTTTTCTTCAACTTTCTGGTAATGTCAATTCTAGCTGTAAGCAGCCTTGTGAAAAACACTGGATTATGTGTGGATTTGGGCTTCTCAGTCTGTCTGCCAGCAGACTGATTGTGTTGCAGAGGCAATGTAATTACTCATCAAGGTGAGAGTGTTTGTGTTGGAGCCCTGCTTACTTTCCCAGTGACAAGCCTGCTTACCTTTGCTGTCAGTCAAACGCACCACAAAATGGTAGCAGCTAGAGACAAGGGAAAAGACATTAATGCATTGAATGAAAATGCCACAGTAAGCAGGCTGAAAAAGATTCCACCAAAATCTCTTTGCCCCTATAAATGCTCCTTTAATATAAATGCTGTCACCCTATCCACCAAAGCCCATGTAAAAGATACCTCCAAAACCCATGCATATGGACTGAGTGTTGGATAAACAGGAGAAATAATGGATGCTTCCTGCGGACATCAGGACATAAGGACCTCCAGTCCTCATCATCCCCTCACTACACCCCTAAAACCTTTCTGAGCACATCTTACATCTTAGTTCTATTCATTTTGTCTGATTTGCACTTAGATTGGAAACTCTTCAAGGAAAAGACTCACAAAGCAAACTGCATTTTGCTTATGGATGATGTCTTAAAACTTTCTCTGTTGTCACTTTTATTATAAATTCAATAGGAAGTACAATATAATTTGTAGAGTGTTCAGAAGAACGGTGGAAACCTTCCTGGGACATCTTGGTAGTGCTGTTTCCCTAGCAACTAACTATTTAAAAACTATCACTATGAAATTCTTCATGTTTCATTACCTCATTCACAATTTTAAAGTTTAACCGTACTTTCTGAGTTTAGTTAGTTAAAGTGCAAAGATAATGAACTACAGGAGTTGTACAATTTTGTACAAGGTAAAAAAATGAGCTATTTACTCTGTATATAGGTTCCAAGATGAATACGTATGGCATCCAAATACATCAAGCAAAAGACAGCAAGTTGCTGTACATGGCATTTCATTCTGTAATAACTGAGGACAGCATTGCACATTTCTGCAGCTTGTGCATCAATCTCCTTTCAGGTAACTCTCCAGAAATACACAAGCTGCTTGCATTTCAATACAAATTTAATATCAGAAACCTCATTTAACAGCTTGCCATAACCATACAATATGCATTTTCTCTGAATTTTTGGGTTGTGATCAGCAAGTTATATTACAATGGTTCAGCATAGCTCTTTAGGGGTTTTGTTTGTTTGTTTACTTGTTTGTTTTTGAAGTCAAGTCTTGTGCTGAGTCTTGTATCTGTGAAACCTGTTATCATTTCTTTGTCCCCAGTAAAAAATTAAAATTTAACTAATTTTATCATTTGTTTCCATTAGTTAGAATCACCACCATTCCTATAATGCTATTGTGAACCTTGTTCCCTTGGTTCAGTTGCAGCCTCTGAGATGGATTTTGGGAGGACTTTTTCAGGTTTTCCCATCCTTGTCCCTCCCCACCACCCCCATGTGAAAGCATCTGGCCTTTCTGGAAAGGATAGATAAATCTTTCTGAGAGTGACTAGGGTATTAAGGAGGAATGTGTGCTTATATATACTCATAGATATACAGAAAGCATACTAGAGACCTTGTTAATGATAGAGTGCCTCTAGAGTAATTTACAATAACTATGTTAAGAATACTAAATATATCTTAAAACATATGCTGTTGTAGGCTTTGAAATATTATATGTCACTTTTCAGAAGAATATATTCTTTAATTTTTTTTTTCTTACATGAAAATCTTATCTGCTCCAATCTACTTTTGGTTATTAATGTTAACTTTTGGAAATTCTTTGTGAAAAACAAACTCCTTAAATTAATTCTGTCCAATAGCTGCATGTTAGTTTCACTAAGGAGGAATTTAAAGGGACTAAAATGTTTGTTTAGTTCGTTTTTCTTGGGTTTTTTTTTTTAACTATAATGCTTAAATAAAAATTGCAAGGTATTAAGCTGTTCTGCATAGGAACATTTTCTATCTACTCTTTAACATATCAGAAAACATGTAATAATGAGGAGGGGATCAACTCAACAGAATGAGAGTATCTTGGTAAATAGCATATCAGAATTAATATGTTCTTTCTTTGCAACAGGAGTTGTCAGTTCTTCAGGATATGATTTACAGTTGATTACCCTTCATACACTCTTCTGAAGGGGAGGGAATTTTCACACATACCCACTGCTACACTCCAGCATCTGTGATTTACTGTAACAACTAACATGTTAATAAAGAAAACAAAACAGGTTGCCCAAACCCAACTCCAAAACAACTTCAGTGGTGGTATATATCACAATTACATATTTTCACGTGGTTCTGCCAGAAGAAATTTGGAGGGGTTACCAAGAGGTGACATATCCTGGCTTCTGCCACTGACATCACAGTTGCTTGTGGCTCTGGTGGTGAGCGAGCTAACCAGAGTGAGCTAGTTATATTGACAAATGGAAAGCACAAAGCTTTCAGCAGTCTGCAACGGTTATTATTCTGAATTGCATATGTAGGTATTCTTTTCTCAACAATCATTTAACAGTTGCTGGGGGAATGAGAATAGTTCTATAAGGTAAATCACTTTATCTTTATATAATTGTATATATTCCAAAAGAAATTTGCACATCTTCCTAAAGTGGGACTTGGTTCCTCACTCTCAGTTATCTATACTGATTTTTCTTTATTTCAGATCAATGTACGGACAGTTGTTCTTTTGTTGACAATGTCAGCCTTTTTATCAAATTATACGTTGCATTTCAGGCTGTGGGTTAGTTTGTTTGTTTGTTTTAGAAGACAAAAGTGCCAGAAGAGAGGGAATTACTTGATATTTGCTTACAAGCATTATTACTATACTGTCTCCTAATTTATATTATATACAGGAAACATCTGGTCATTTATAGCAATACTTTCCCTATTTATGACTGTTAAGCAATTGACATCTTATTACAAGAATTACACATTATTAAGTGATATACGTGCTGTGTTTAAAAACATTCTTTTAAACAAAAGATGTATTTAAAAATACATGCTGTTTTTAAAAACAGCATGATCCAATTTTCTAAACAGCCTTTAAATTTCCCTCAGAAATTTAAGGGTGTCCTTACAATTTGTTAAAGCATATCTCTCTTTTATAACATATTTTGTGCCTGTACTCAAACTTCATGGGTTTGCTCAAAAATATAGTTATTCTAAGTTATTTTCAGTTATTATAACATGAGATAAAAAAAGCTTACTGATCTCAGAATCTTTTTTATTATATATATCATGATAAGTTAGGTATCATGAATACAGAACTGAGTTTCTATATTCTTTTTGCATTCTTTAATTACTCTTTACTGGGAGATTCTTGCTTTGCTGTAATACTTCCAAATCTACAAAATGGAAGCAAATGACAGATTGTTGCTATTTATATTACACTAACATCTAAAGACAACTAAATTTATAATCCAAATAGACAAACAGTGGTAGAAGATCATTATCAAAGGAAAAGAGTGAGTGACTTTTCCATAGTCATGGTCATACAGAAAGATTGTGAAAGATCCAGGGATAGAATCAGATTTCCTTTGCCTCCAGAATTATAGCTGTAATGGAAACAGTTTGGGTGGTTTGTGTTTTTTTGGGGGGGAGGTTGCTTTTGGTTTTATTTTTGTTTGTTTGGTTTTGGTTTTTTAGTTTTTTATTTTTTATTATTTCAATTATTTGTATCTGTGAATAAGGCTGTGAATAGACATCTCTCAAAACCAGTAGGAAAATAGGAAGCTACGATGATCTTGTATCAGTTTCATGAATGTAATTGTAGACTTCCCTTTCTCCTTGAAGCTGTTAATGGGGCTATGATTTTACCTGTAGTAGTGAGATTTAATTCCAGAAAATAATACAACTGATGGCTGATTTTTCTGGCACTAAATCTCTTTCTGTATCCAAATTTACCCTTCACCACACTTAAAACTTCAGATCCTTTTGCCAGCACAGTTGTTTTGGGGTTTTTGTATGGTTTAGAGACACTTTACAAATTTCCCTTTCACATGATTTTTAATTTTCACACAAAATATTTGAAAGCTTCCACCTCAGAAATTAACTCCAGTCTTAGCTCTCTATATTGCTCATGTTTTGAATAAAATACTCAAGAACACTGAAGCTGCTTCCTCCTATCCTAACCACAACAGTAAATCATACAGAATTCTGTAGACATTTTTTTCAGTAGTTTTCGTGATCTGCTGCATTAGATATGAAGACCTTTTAGTTAAGGGCTATTTTGTAATTAATTCTAGAATTTCCACTGCAAGCTAGAGCTATTGATACATTTTGTTATTTTTGCAAATGCAGTTCATAGCTACATCTTACACCATACTTGAACTTGTGCATTTAGCCTTAGAATGTATGTTGACAAGGGAATCAAGCTGGTTTGAGTAGTTCCTACTGAGTCCTTTCTTCCTACAGCTTACGTATTCAAATTAGGTTTATGCCAGCATATGCAAGGAATCTGATGAAGCCCTGTCCCCATAATTACACTACAATTGCTTCATAACTATGTATTTTAAGATCAAAGACATCCCCTAAATTAGCTTCTTTTACACTTTCATCTTATATTATTCAGTGAAGATATTTTCATTTCAAAATCCCATTCAATTTTTCTCTTTTCTCTAAGCTGTAGTGTTCCTTCCCTTCCGTTCATTCATTGTTACCTCTACCTTATGGGCAGATGAACACAGAGCAAAGAGCTTCAAGTGGCCATTGCTCAAGCTATATTAATGTGCACTTCTTTCAAAACTAGTAAATTGAGATGGGTGGAAAAGGCTAGCAATTGTGCAGGGAAACAATATCAGTATAGACTGGGAGATGAATGGCTTGAGAAGAGCCCTGCAGAGAAGGACTTGGAGGTACCGATGGATGAAAAACTGGACATGAGCCAGCAACGTGCACCTGCAGCCTAGAAAGCCAATTGTATCCTGGGCTGCATCACAAGAGAGTGGTCAGCAGGTTGAGGAAGGTGATCCTCCCCTTCTACTCTGCTATTGTAAAACCCCACCTGCAGTACTGGATCCAGGTCTGTGTCCCCCAGCCTAAGGCAGGCATGAACCTGTTAGAGTAGGTCCAGAGGAGGGCCACAAAAATGATCAGACAGCTGGAGCACCTCTCCTATGAAGAAAGGCTGAGTTGGGCTTTTTCAGCCTGGAGAAGACTCTGGGGACTTTATTGCAACCTTTCAATATATAAATAGGGCTTATAAGAATTATTAGAAATAGTAGTAGTATTATACTGTACTTTAGTTATACAGCTGCTCTTATCTCAATCCATGAGTTTTACATTCTTTTGATTCTCCTCCCCATCCCACCTGGGGACAAGGAAAAGGGGAGGGGGGGAGTGAAAGACTATGTGGTACTTAGTTACTGGCTGGGTCTAAACCATGACAGCCAGATAGGACAGGGTTAGGAGAACCTGATATAGTGGAATATGTCTCTGTCCATGGCAGACTGTTGGACTGGATGGTCTTTAAAGGTCACTTCCAACCTAAATAATTCTGTGATTGATTCTGTGAACGTGTATATTTGTGTATGTTGCATTATCATGCCTTCATTTTACCTATCTCTGTAAAAGTAGAGGGAGGAGATCTATTTTCAATTCATCCAATTTTATATCACTTCCTCTGTTTTCCTTCAGACAAAAAAGTTGGTAACATTACAGTAAGCTTGGTTGTTATTTTTCTAATGCTTAAAATGGACGTATTAACCTGATTGTCACTGAAGCATCTAGATAAGCTTTTGATAGCTTCTTTTTGTGTATATATATATAATTACACTTGAATTTACATCTGGAAAAGTTCAACTAAAATGCCACTGAATTAATCGATAATCTGTGGTCCAAGATGAGTTTTGCACTCATCTGACGCTAAAAACCCAAGTTCACAGTGGCTTAAAAAAGTATACATGGGTTGGTTGGTTTGCTTGTGGGTTTTTGTTTGGGTTTTTTTGGTGTTCATGGCATCTTTCTTCCACCTGCACAAGAAGACTCTTATTTTTCCTAACATCCCTGATTCTTTTGCTTTGGCTTTTGACACCATTAATTTGACTGATATTTTCTTTGTCACCGATGCACTATGTATCACGATTTAGTTAAAGCTCTCAAAGCTTGTCTCTGTTTTGAACCTCTTTAAATAAATAGCTGGTACTACAAAGCATTTTGATTCCTAATTCAGTATATTGCAGTGATGATTATGATTATAGCTGTTAAAAACTATTGTGGGCATGTTATCTTAAAATGGCTTTTCTATGACCATTCTTTAGTGTGTTTTGCAGAAATTTTTCACAGTACAAAAACTTTGCTATGAGAGTTAAAAAGGTGCAACATTAGCATAGCTCAATCTACAAATCTTTGTAAATAAATTTGTAACAAGCTAACAAGAAATAGCCTCTGAAATATTAAATATTTTAATGTCAAAATATTGTTTAGTCTGTAAAATCACTTCACAGCAGTTTTGTTCTACGAGGTGTTACAGACATATCATATAAGGGTTTAATTCATCTGCTTCTTGTAATACAAAGGCAATCTTGAATTTAAAAGTAGCATGCATAATTGGTTTGAAAAGATATGGTATCAACCTTAAGAAGTGGCAGGGAGGACAATAGCTGCAGAATGGTGATATCTGTAAAGATTCTCTTTAAATGTGATTAACAGGAGAGAAGATGGTATTTTGCCTCCTTAAATCACCATAGATTTAGTTCAGATTGTTATTAATCCCAACAAAATAATCCCTGAATCAACCTCCTGGTTCATGCATCCCCTTCTCTGTAGTATAAACAACATGGAGGAGTCTCACACCAACCTAGATTTCTTTAGTTACCGCATCCATTTCTGCACTGGAAGCAATTTTAGCAGATGGAAGCAAGATTTCCATAAAATATTCATAGCTAATTAATATGCTTTCTGTGTATGCTAAAAGGGGATTTTTACCAAACACATGTCTCTAGGCAGAGGTTTTCATTCCTTTATATACATTTACAAAGGTATCACATTCCTTTTCTACTGCACAATATGCTTAACTTGTTTTCACCATGGTCCACATAGTTAGCTCAGACCTTTAGATCAGCTTTAAAGTATCTGACTCAGCTGGAGCCAGCTGTGAAATTGTAAGATTGAACTCCAAATGGCTGCACCGCTCTTGTTTATCATCTTTTTGAGTAGGATTTGCAGCTGTCATTGAGTCTCACTGACATACCTGTAACATGAGCCATAGTGAAATAATTTCAGACATGTTTGTTTGAGTAGTGGTTATAGAACTGCTTTAATTTTATGAAGCCGAATAAGCTAAAAATGTTCATTCTGCTAATCACTCACTGGCCTTCTGGTGACTGTACAGTCAGTAGTTTTACCTTGATTCCCAGAAGGCAAATGCATTCATATGAAGACCATTATCAAATTTAGTTGCAATTAATGCTCTTGTTATGAATCTAAAGCTCAGCAAAAAAGTACTTGGAGCCTTATTTGTCCTTTCCAAGAGGTGATCCAAGAAGAGTAGGACATTTCAGAGATACCTGTAAGTGCATTTGGTGTTGACATCGCTGCTTTACAGATTTATACTGGACTCAGCCTCAAAAGGAAGGAAAAATAGGTAATGGGTATTTTACTGCCTATACTCTCTTGTTAAATTGTCTTCATTGTTTTACTTAGCATCTGCCTCACTGAGTACTCATCATCTGCTACTGAGCCATCTGATGTACAACAGATGTTAAGCACTTAGTGAGGCAGAGAAGAAGGTAAGTGTCACATCATGATTAAATACTTGCTATTGTTATTATATAGGCTGACCATACTGCTTTGTTCTTACATTTAATGTTACAGCACATGTTTTGGATTAAACTTGTGACTGCTATTGTTCAAATAAATAACTTATTTTTTCTTAAAGTAAAGCAAGTTCATAGCAGAAAAAAAATATTGCAAAATATTTTCAATATTTTCAATACACTTTAGAATTAACAATTTGAGAGTATTTTATGGAGAGGTAATGCAGTGCAACTTCATGTAGAATTATATTTCACCTACAAAAAAGATTTATAGTTCTCATTAAAATGATTCTCATCAGAAACTTGGCTGATGTTAACTGATACATTAACTTCCACAGGATTATCCTATTTTCATCATGCTTGTGTAAATGTGAGATTATATGGCAAGTTTTCCTTACCCTGTAAGTATTTTAGCTGAAAGCATGGTAGCCAACTCCTTAGTACTTTCTATGCAACAGATGGTTCACCCACAAAACAGTATTATCATCCAGCTACAGTAGCCTGATCTAATAGTAGGAAAAGAGTTGAATGTAAGAAGGTGGAGCCCGATCTGTTATTAAACCATAATTAGTTAACAATCTGTTTCCCATAAAATTTTAAGAATTGAGAAAATCTGTAGAATATTGTCACACACAACTAAGTGTATTCATATTGATGTATATGGTCAAACAAATTAAATTGGGGTAAAAGGGGTTTATCCATGCAAGAGATGTGGTTCATGTGAGTAGAAACTCTTTGCAGTCAAAGGTGAGACTGAAACCTCAGAATAGTGAAGTCCTAATTAAAGGGTAGAAGTATGTGATTTGTGTGGGTTATCTGTCTCAGTGTTCTACCTTGCATAAGTCAAAGAGGCTTGATGGTCTATTTCCTGTAAAGAGAACAGATATTCAACTAACAGGACAATCAGTAGTATTTATGTTTTCATAGAATTCTGGATTTAGCACTTCTTTTATAACTTTGTACTGCTTTGAAAGATTGATTTCAATGACTCAATATTAATAAATAAAAACAATTTAAAAATATTCTTAAGAATTTCCAGGGACCTCTAATTCATTATATAATTTGTTGAGAAGTATGCTATACATATCAATGGTGTTATTTCATTAAATATTATTTTATTTCTAAAGCAAAGTTGTGATTTCAAGTGTATGTTTCACCACAAATAGCTTTTGATTATAGATTGTCGCATAATTTTGAATGATGGTGAAGGCACAGATATTCAGCCATGCCATTTTGATTTAAAGCTCATTGAAGTAACTAGGAAGATTCTTGCTAGTTTCACTAGGTTTGGAAGTCAGAAGTTCTGTATCTCAGTCTCTGGAAAACTAGCATATCAGGCCAGTAAATATAATTTTCCAAATCAGATAATAATGTTTGCACTGTCATTAAAAGAATAATTGGAGATCTCATTCAACCTGCCCTCAGAAGCTAATTGTCTTAATATATTTATTAAATTCTATAAGCAAGAAGCAATTGGTCAAGATAACTTGTCTGGAGCCAGTTGTGCCCAGTATGAGGTAGACCCATGCCTCTTCTCACAGGTGGCCTTCCTGCA
>NW_009940512.1:34765-62672 GCF_000696875.1 Nestor notabilis
CGCTGTCAAAAGCTTTCCAGTGACACCCAATACACCTCAATAAAGCAATAATAAAAAATTCACTCACTAAAATCTGTCAGAAAGTATCTAAAATTAGGAGCCAGAAATTCATAGCTGGTGTGTAGCTTGAAGCTAACTGTTCCTGAATCCCAAGCCAGGATAAATGCTTAACTTCCAAACGATACAGAAGTTTCTTGTCCATACTAGCACAATGCCAAATCCAGGCTACTAATCTCTACTGAAAACCTAAAGTAGTGCTGTGGCTCCGGCTTTGGATCTCAGACACCATTAGGTTTCTTCTGACTAAAATATATCATGCAAACATATCCTTAGATGCTACAAACTGCATAGAATGGTTGCTGTTTTGTGTGAGTGAGCCAAGCAGATTTAGTCTCTATGGGTCACACATTGTGATACATGGAAAATCTTTACAGTTAGTCTTCAGTTTATCCTCTCAGTTTATCCTCTACTAAGATGAATGTAAAATCACATCTGTAAGCTCAGAGTTGTCTTAAGCAAAATGATGTTTTCTGGAAATGTACTTCTGATATAATAATATATAATAAACTTTTCAAAAGTGTGAACTGTTCACAAGAGAAATGGAAGAGATGTTAAAATTCACATTTACAAACCTGACCAATATCAGCTGTTGAACACTCTTAACCTCGATACAGTAATCATGTGGTACCAACTGATAGTAACAGTACAAGCAGAAAACATGGAGATTAAAAAGTAAACCACATATTCTTGAAATCTGTCCAATTATCTGTCCAGAGTAACAAATTAAAACAACGTAAAAACTTTATGGAGGCTATTGTGAAGCAAATGGCCTAACCTAAAGATCTGAAGGAAAATTACTCCCCCCCAACTTTCATACCTTACATCCAGTAGCTTTTGGAGCTCTGATCAGTTCTTAAATAAGCAGATAGAGCCATAAAGAGTTAGGAAAAAGCTGTAATGTGAGACCTTTGAAAGGTTAGTTTCACTCCTTTAGACAAGGATCCTCTCTGTTTTGATTGCTGTGGTGCATCACAGGACTGATAGCAATAAGACAGACCATGTGAGGCACAGCTTGGCTGTAAAGTTCATCCTGTAATGGGAAACAGGGTCATAATGCACCTGAAGTGTAGTTCCTGTGAGCTGCCAGGGCAAGCTCAGTAGGTACAGATTGCTGTCAAAACAACCCAAACAAAGTACACAGGAACTTCCCATTCCACCTGGGAGAGCAATAACTTTAACATTCTACTCAGTTTTGGAGTATCTTTTATATTGTGCCATTGACCTTGCCTGTAGAATGGACATAATGAATTTTAACTAGGAAATGAAGGAATAAACTTGCCAAAATATTCTTGCTTAATAATGACTTTAAAATGAGCACAGTAAGAATGGTGTTAAGGCATTCATGTCATGGATGTTACTATATTTACTTATAGTTCTAGAAAATATTAATACGCTATATGTATATAATATATATGCTTGTCCTGGGCTCAGCTACAGAAGGAGAAAAAATGACCGCTGTAGCTGAGCCCAGGATAATGCTATATATATGTATATAATATTAATATGCTACATGTATATAACCTCAAATAACTAAGATTCCCCCAACCAAAAAAAAGAGAAAGAAATAATAATAAAAAAAGGGATTAAAGAAAGTCACCAGAGTATACAGTGATGTAATTTTACTCTTCATTTTCATGTTTATAAAGAATCAGACTTTAAGATGTGATAGTTTTTTTAGTTTTAGCATATATTTCAGAGTCAGAAAAAAATAAAATTTCTGAACTATTAAGACAAGTTCAGATGTGACTTAAAAAGTAAGTCAATGAGGCTCTTGCATTTTCTCTTAGAAACAATGCAATGAAAAGGGAACAAACCATACAACTATCATCATTCAAGTGGCAACAATGGATCTGACTCTGCAGCAGCCAAAATGTTTTTTAAATCGTGCATTGCTAGGATTAATAAGAACTGAAAAAGAAAGAAGATGATCTTTCTCTTCACTATTTGCATGTAACTCAGTTGCTCCCGTTGTTTTTCTTGTAGGAGATGTTCCTCATCAGCCTAAACCGTTGGTTTCAGTATCTTTTCCCAGGGTGATGTAGGACATTAACTGTTGCTTTTACTGAAATGAAAATGAGATGACAGGAAGAACATTAAAGTGGTCTTTTAATTTCATCTTCAAAGATGAGAAATAAACACAACATGCTCATGCATGGCTTCCTATAGGGATATTGTGCTGGAAGTTCTCTGAAGAATTAAGACTGAATCTATCTTAGCGGGGAGTAGGGTCCTATTTGCTATTCCAGGAAAGCGCTTTGGCTTACTGTCTATAAATCAAAGTAACTTCAGCCAGTTACAAGAAAGCTTGCAAGCTTACAAAAGTCTTCATAATGAAATAGTGAGATGGTACAGTTATGCATATTTAGATACATACAAAGCACCTCCCTGATCAAACAGTATGAGGAAAACCAATCTCAACTGCATGGGATTTTAAGATGTTAATCTGAAGACAATACAGAAAAATGGCTCTTCATCAGGCTTCCTTGGCAGAGGTAGCACATACATGAGCCAAATGTTCCTATTGTGCCTGTGAGTTTACAAGGAAACTTGTCTTTTGTGATTTTGCATTGTTAAAAAGGCAATTTGTACATGTATTTATCTGACAGCAGACGCTGTCATCTCACTTTAGTTCCTTAATCTGCTACTAAAAACAGCTTTATTTTTCTCTTTCTGATAAAAAATAGCAAGGTGTATTTATTATGTACAGGTCTCTGTGTTAAAATAAGTTATTTTAACGTTGCAGATCTTCCAACTACTGGCTCAACCGCATCCAGTCCTTTCTCTACTGCAATGAAAATGGCCTTCTGGGAAGCTTTTCTGAAGAGACTCACACATGCACCTGCCCTAATGACCAAGTTGCTTGCCATGGGTTCCTTCCCTGCACAGTTGGAGATGGCTCTGCATGTTTGAGCTGTGCTCCTGACAATCGCACCCGCTGTGGGAGCTGCAATGCTGGCTACATGCTGAGCCAAGGGCTTTGCAAGCCTGAAGTGGCAGAATCGACAGAGCACTACATTGGGTTTGAGACTGACCTTCAGGACCTGGAAATGAAGTATTTATTACAGAAGACAGACAGGAGAATTGAGGTCCATGCCATTTTCATCAGCAATGACATGCGCCTCAACAGCTGGTTTGATCCTTCTTGGCGCAAGCGGATGCTCCTTACTCTTAAGAGTAACAAGTACAAGTCTAGCCTGGTTCATATGATACTGGGCCTTTCTCTTCAAATTTGCCTAACTAAAAACAGCACCTTAGAGCCCGTTCTTGCTGTTTATGTCAACCCTTTTGGGGGCAGCCACTCTGAGAGCTGGTTTATGCCTGTGAATGAAAATAATTTCCCAGACTGGGAGCGGACTAAACTGGATTTACCACTTCAGTGTTATAACTGGACACTGACTCTGGGCAACAAGTGGAAGACTTTTTTTGAAACTGTACACATCTATTTGAGAAGTCGAATAAAGTCAAATGGTCCAAATGGCAATGAGAGCATCTACTATGAACCCCTGGAATTCATTGATCCCTCAAGAAATCTGGGCTACATGAAAATCAATAACATCCAAGTGTTTGGCTACAGCATGCACTTCGACCCAGAAGCAATTCGAGACTTGATTTTGCAGCTGGACTACCCCTATACTCAGGGATCACAGGACTCAGCACTTTTGCAGTTGTTAGAGATACGGGATCGTGTAAATAAACTCTCTCCACCTGGTCAGCGTCGTTTAGACCTCTTCTCTTGCCTGCTCCGTCATAGACTCAAACTGTCTACCAGTGAAGTGGTGAGAATTCAATCTGCTTTGCAGGCCTTTAATGCCAAATTGCCAAACACAGTGGATTACGACACAACCAAATTATGTAGTTAACCATACATGTGAAGCACAACACAAAACCTTGAAAGAGTTTTTACAGTGCTTTTGTGGAACAGTTTATGTTTGGAAAAGTAAATTTAAATTGTCTTTTCAATATCTGTCTTATATCAGTCAATACTGTTGGATGGCAATTTACACACATGAACTTGCTGACAATGAATATGTTATACCTGCAGTCTTGGTTTATGAATGAAATAAATACTGACACCAGTCTAGAAGACATTCTACTTTTTACAATAAATTTCATTTGTAATTTTATATGTTCCGTGGCAATGCTTTTGTGCATTACATTCTCTAGAGGGAACATAGAAGGATACCAATAAAATTTTGTAGCTGAACAGTTATTAAAAAGAAATGCCGTGGGATTCTTTTTTCTTACACAAAAGTAGTAACCTTGATACACTTTTGTGTGTGTTTAACACAGGAGCTGTGGATAAAGGGAAGACAGTGACTCAAGATTTTAACAGGAACTGTAGAGAAGTCAGAGCCATAGAATATTTTGTTATGATGTGGATCTAAGTGTTCATGCTTAGCTTAAGCAATGACTGTAGAACTTTACTTGCTACACCTCAGACTTTCCTAAGACATACCCTTTTCAAGGTGCTTCACATGACATACAGACTTCCAGAGTAGTAATATTGAGCGTTTTAGAATGGACAGGAGGTTAGATTTGCGAGATGCAGTACTGAAAGGTTGCATTAGCTGAATAGAAGACAGGTAAGAGACTGCCTATGCAATGGATATTACTCACATTACAAAAAAATTCACCTGTCCCAGCACAATCTCTTTTGCTTTGCATATTTATAGGAAGAAGTAAGCACATGTATACATTATCTCCTCCTAAATACACACACTATATTATTTTTCCAGAATTATCTGTTTTGAACTATTTACTTAAATACTATCCATGCTGAATAGATTCAAATTAATTTAAAAAAATTCCCTGACAATGCAACTGTTTACTGTGAGAATATTTTTTTTCATAGGTACAGATAATTTCCTTTCAGTGAAAGCTTTTTCAGTTTTAAAAAATATACCCTTTTACAGATACACAACAACTATTGAAATCTAGTTTATAAAGCTGAAAGTGCAAATAAATATGTCATTATCAATTAATGAAATTAATTAAATGTGCATGACAGTGGATCAGAATTAAATTATTTGGCATTTTACACATTTCAGCAGAAAAAAAACCCAAACATCTGAGATGGCAGAACTTGGGACTCTCAAGAAGGTTTTGCTATCTCTTGCAAGAGAATAGAATAAATAGCTGGCCTGTCAGAAACCCTTGTTAGTAAACACAGGATAAAATGAGGGAAATTGATACAAAGTCTTTCAGTAGCACCTCCTTCTGTTAATTCTGATTCTGTGTCATTGATGTAAAAGCCAATTTGTTTTTTTTTTAAATAGGGAGGAATTACATTTAAAACTACAATTTTACATGCAAGCACAGAAAGAAAAGACTCCATATGTAATTCATATACAATTTTAATTCAACTAGACTTCAATTACTTTCAATTAAATTCAATGTTATTAATTTCAATGTAGCTATATTAAATTTGATTCTGAATCTGAATTTAAGGACCACTTCATTTCTGTCTAGACCACAGCAGCACAAAAAATGCATCGCAATGCTTCATAAATATATGTAGGCAAGATAAATACAAGGCCAAAAAGACTTCAGAAAGTGTACTGCTAAGGAAAATCTTCTTTTCTTTAGTGATTCCTCTCTCTCCTGATTTCACCAAATATTTATAAAGATCACTACTTCTCCATTCCACATTTAGATCGTTCCTCAACCTTCTATACTAGGAAGCCCCTAAAATCAGCATTTTTTCCTTGCATCCCACCTCTATATGGATTCGTGTTTGTTTTCTTCTTAAAGTTTTCTTTTGCTGATGAATAATGTATCTCAGCCTCTCTTCTATGTGTCCAAGTTTTGGCTTGCTCTTGCATGGGTAAGACCTCCTCAGTCAAGGTTCTTACTATTCCTGTTTTCAGCTACAAGTCTTTAGTTTGGTACATCCTTGGCAACTGTGTATCTTGTGTAGTCTTTTTAAATAAACAAAAGACTATGGTGTTATAAAAGGAAAAAAAAGAAAAAAATAAAATCATTTTGTGTTCATAGAAAGTAAAAAGTTACAGCAGAGGTGTGGGGCAATGATAAATAAAACATTTGCTTATGTTATCCCTTCACTTGGGAAAAATGTTAATATGACATGGTAAATGAGCTGAGTTTCCCCTCCCTTTTTATGCTCCTTCCTAAAACAGTTCCTCAATGACTATTTTTAATTTCTGGCTTGGTTTCCCCCCCCCCCCCCCCTTATTGTTTTATTCATTTATTTATAGATTCATATATTTACTTTTTAATACTGAACTGAATTCAATAAAGATAAACATAGAAGGTAAAAAAAAAAAAAAAAAAAAGAAAAAAGTCCCAGTATTTATCTGGTTCACAAATTACAAACAAGAGCCAACAATATTTCCCTTTTGATACTTCTCCAATTGAAATTTATGTTCTCAAAAAGAACTTCAGGGTGTACAAAGAAAAGAGAAATCTGGATGTCAGAACAGTCAAGCATTTAATCCATAAGAAAATTTTGTAGT
Organism: Nestor notabilis; assembly: GCF_000696875.1. NCBI lineage: Eukaryota > Metazoa > Chordata > Aves > Psittaciformes > Psittacidae > Nestor > Nestor notabilis. Next base: position 41,299 of record NW_009940512.1, read on the forward strand.
AAGATATGAACAAAATTGTTGGTAAGAAAGAACTGTGGCTACAACTATGTACACTCATTTCCATCCGTTGCAGATAATATTTAGTGTATGTAGTACATTGGATTGACTCTGGTCCATTTCCCTTTGCATTCACTAATACTGTTATTACCTGTCATTATAAACTGAAAAAATCCTAAGGAAATTATAGTAAGATATAGAATTGTACCATGATAACCTAAAACAGTATTCAGAACAAACTTTAGTGACTATAATAGCCAGGTAGATATTAAGTATAACAGAGTAACCTTCCTGCTTAAATGAAGGCAGCTGTTATCTGATACAAAACTCTCATAACACTATTTTTCAACTAAGTACAATTCAGATCATATCTAAAGGCTGGGAGCCAAACTAGTGTCTAGAAATTCTATTGCAGGAACAAACTGTAATAATGATAGGCTACTTTATCAATGCCTAGAAACCAGAATTTGGCTTGCCAGAGTGATCTAAACCTCTGTGTGACAAAATTCAGAATATAGAGGCTGAATCAAATCATATTAAAAGTATCATGGAGATGAATAAACTTTCATTTCTATCATTTCCTCATGAAAAGATAGAGGTTGAAAGAAAGTGTGTTGAAATTCTAGTGGCTGAAGGCTGAGAGAGGTGTACTTGCATTTCCGGGTGTTTCTTCCTTTGCCACAGAACACTTACACCTATACAAATATTAGGAGGAAGAGACTTTGATTCCAAAAGTATGCATATGCTGACTGCATTTGTTGTGAAAGTGCTTATTCAGCAGACACTGAGTCAGTAAAGAGGCAAAAGTCAAGAGAAGTCAGTTTTTCACAGGCTGAGTAAGCAGCCCAGCAGCTTGAGCTGGAGGGAGGACAGAGTCATGAAGTAGGGTGCTACAACTATTAGAAGGTCATTAGCTTGAAAATACAGCACATATTCAAGGTACAAATCAAAATACAGCACAACAGCAAAGAAGAAAAGTGATCAACACTGACATCACTATTCTACTGAGCTATATCTAAACTTTTGAGTCCTGTCTGGCAGTAGAGCTGCGAAATCAAATAGGTAAATGTGATATGGTGAAGGATTAGTCTCTTACAATCCAGCAGCTATTGTTTCTTTGACAGGGAGATGACAAATTCTTAACTATAGCTTGCACTAGCACAGTCAACATCATGAATGGGAGCATGGTGCAACAGAGCCTCCTGCCAATATAGCTAGAGAGCAAGCAGGAAGACAAGGAAAAATGGAGAGAAGGAAGGAACGAGGATTCATTTTACTAGGCTTTTACAAGTGGAAGAGAGCCCCTATACTCCACTGTAGTTCAAACAAGAGACCACACCTTGGGTCTGGTAGGAATTTGGTAACAAGAAATGTTATGGCTCCTTTTTTATGATTATCAGTGACCTGAGAGAGCTTGACACCACAGCTAGTATAGTTATTACCACAATACACAGCTGCTTGAGACTTACAGTACAGACAGATGATAGAGCTGCATGACTGACTTTGGTTCTATTAACTCAACTTCATATTCTAAGCAAGAAATCTATTCTAGATGTAGCATAGTAATCTAATGTTCTTCTGCACACAGATATCACTTATGAAGCAACCTATAACCCTGAGGCATGGTGTATATAATGTTAATTTATCCACATGACAGAAGAGTGTATGGCTTTCTGGCATTCCAGGCAGAGTGGCCACACTGCAGATTACACTGCTTTGGGAGTGAGTGCTTGTGGAGGAGCAGGAGTCATAATTTATCTCTTTCCTTGCCAAACCAACATGATTAAGGGATGAATTATGATTAAGGGAACGGTTTTACCTCCCATAAGTGGTGCAAGTTTTTCCTTCCCTACAGATTATTTCTTGGATGGCAATGTGAAACTAAAGCTATCAGTGTCACTCGTCAACACACTTAGGTATTCCTCTTTATTTTATGGTACACTTTAGTCCAACATATGCACGTATGAAAGAGGAATACAGCTAAATGACAATGCTAGTAACAATAGCTGATGCAGGGTTTTCTGCTCTCTGGGCACAGTTGCACGAATTATCGTATGTCTACTTACAATCTCTTCAACATATAGTAGAGGGTGCAGAACCACCTAGCAGGCAGAGATGGTTTTGCTCTGAAAACCATACTCCCCTGAGAGGGTCTAAGCCAGAGCGTGACCACCTTTCAAAAACATTGCAAGAGCTTTCTCTTTTTTAAAACAGGCTTTACGTCATTTCTCAGATGACATAAGAGGGGAAAGGGAAGAGGAGGATTAAAACAGCTAGGCGTGTGCATATCGAACTATAATTCTTCTGTGGGGAAAGGAGTAGAACAAAGAATCTTTGAAGTCCCTTTGGGATCTCATCGCAGCCGCATACCTCACTCTAAGAGCACTTACATACAATAGGCATAAATGCTAAAGAAGACCAGAAATACAAAGATTAGGTATGATTTCTTAGCATGAATATGACACAAGAAAATTGCTCATAATTAGTTTTGAACACAGAAAATGTCATTTTAAAGACTGTGCCATAGATTAGACAGTAATTCTATAGTGTATCAGTGATCTGAGAATGATTTTTGTTTTAAACTGGTTTTGTTTCACTGGCATTCTATGATTTGCTCTATTGCTGTCCAATGCTTAAGATTTCATTACCAAAATCAGTATTTCTTGAGGGGACTAGCTGGATAGGATTATATATGAAAGTTCTTGTCTAACAGCATTTCCTGGGTTTGGTGGGGGGAGGAATAGAGGGAGGGAGGGAGTGAGCGCTGTGTGGTTCTGAGTTACTGGTTAGGCTTAAACCACAACACAGCAGGACATCAGATAATATCACAGCTATGTTTTGAAAATTTTGATCTATAATGTTAAGAATAGGACTGAGCAGCTAAACATTTTAAAATGCTGACTTGTAAACACAAAACAGGAAATGGGAATTCTTAGTTAAAATTTTATCTAGACCACTGAAAACATTAAAGTCTAGCCAACCAGAATTTAGCTATGAACATGGAAAACTACCAAGCATTTATTTTCACATATTAATTCTGAGCATCAGCAGTTTAAGAGAGCAAAAGGAACATGTGCACCTGACTTACTTAAATTGAAAATACCAGTGTTATTTATAAGTCATCTTTGGTTAAATGGACTATATTGATGACAATTTTTTTCCTTATCAGAAAAATCAACATAATCCCTGTTATATTCTCTTTTGAGAATAAACTGTAATAATCCTACCACTTCAGATATAAATTTTTTTATGTGATTATTTATTAAAGTAGCTGGATGATACACACACACAGACACTCACATATTTATTCACTGAACTTTCCTAGTTACTTTTGTCTTTAAGAACCAACTTTTAGTGTCTTTAGTAAAGTCAGGAAAAAATATTATATGAAGAGCCCAGATATGGTGAGTAGTAATCCCTCTGCAAGTCCAGATATTTGATGTTAAGGTTAATAGATGTCATTTCTGCTTAAGCACTCCAGGAACAAGCAATTCATGAGAAGCTGAAGTTGCTTTGTAAGCACACTGATATAAGGTAACACGTTTCAGATCACTGAAGCCATCCATACTTACATGGAAGCATTCATCTAGTAAAACATATGGCATCTAAAATTAGGGGTTTTAAGACAGAAGCATAGGTTTCTATTTGCAATAAGGCTCTGAAGGGAAATTCAGACATCTCAATAGCCTGCAGCTGTCCATCAGCTCTCCAAAGATCCCAGGCTTCTCTAGATTAGATGTATAATGTTTGACAGTGTGAATAATCCAGCCATGCACAAAAATGGGTGAAAGTCCTAAGGCTGTTATTGCCAATACCGTTCAGCCAAGGGGTGTTGCCTAGGAATATCTGCCATATGAGTAAGACACTAAGGGGAAAAATAAATTAAAAAAAAATAAAATGACAGTTATATTTAAAAAATAAATAAATTAAAAAGAATTAAACCAGTAAGAAGTCACACTTACCACTGCATAATCATGCAGGAATCTTCCTTAGTCAATGGTCTGAAATTCAGCAAGGTGTAATGTAGCTTAGTTTGTAGACTACTGCAGAATCAGGCCTTAAAGAAATATTTATAAAACATCAGAAGAAAAAAGCAAAATCTTCTTATGAAATATGATATTTGGATTTATAACTGAGTTTCCCTTAATAAGTTCCCTAAATCAATTTAAAGTCCGGTTTTTGCCTTATAAATCACTAGTCTGAACTAGGCATGCTTCAAGTGATGCATGGCCAAAACTGGCATGATGGCATGATGACATGGCATGATGACAAATATAACATCAAATGAGCCTGTTAGACCTGGGTAAAATTGTGAATAAGCACTTTTTATACCTTGCATAGACAAATACAAATGAGGCTTGTATTTTGTAAAATGTGGGATGGAGTGTCCACATGTGCAAGCTATATTGCAGCAGCCCTACTTGATGTTACTTAGGAGCATGCTGCACCTTCACTGTAATGAAAAATGTTTCTGCTCAAACAATTTTAGAGGTTACTCCAAAATTTGAACCTGAAAATGATCAAATAACTATTAGGTGTTGGATATCTGCTTCTCCAATGTCTGTGCTAGCAGGCAGGAGACAACTAAACAGTCAGAACACTATGAAAGAAGCCTCTTCAGCTTAAGAAATTTATTGGTGGTGTAAGAATGAGATCTTCTTAAAAAATAATCACTAATTCACAACATGAAGCCACATTGTATGACATTATATGACTGTGCAAGGCTTCATAGACAATCAATTAGATACAGTGGAAGGCATCTGTGGCCAGCTTCTACTTGTTAGGAAGGCAGCAATCGCACTCACCAGCTAATTGAACTTCATGTGGGAGGTGTTAGGGGTATTCATTGTCTTGCATGAAAGGATCTTCTTTAAGTGGGGCAAAGCACCTGTGCCTGGCTGCTAATTGGTATTTAACTGGCACAGTGGTTTGGAGTGCTACACACAGGGGCTGCTAACAGAGATGCAGCAGTTTGCATGCCAGTCTGGGGTGGGGGGCACAGAATGTCTAGGGATGGTGCTTGAGCTACTTTGAGATAGTGAGGTCTATGCTAGTGTTCTGGTGGGAAAGTTGGTGATCATCTCAGACAGTAGTGACACAACAAAGGGCGCTGCTCCTGATATAGTAAGAACTGGGATGTTCTTACTATATCAGAGGCATCAACCCAGACATAGCTAGGGGCATGTGGTTAGTCATTCCAGTTACAGGCTGAAGCAAGTTCCCAGTGCTCTCCCAGTAACTGAGATGGGGTGGACCTTGTCTGTAGGAGGTGTGTCTTAAATCACTGAGCTGTCAGATGAAGGGATGCAGGAAGATGTCAGAGGATTTTGTTCCATATAGAAAGTTGAGCAGGAAATCGACAGAGTACTAGCAGTGACGCTGAAAGGACAAGAGCTGAGGGCTCAGGATGCAGAATAGAATGGCCAAAAGCAAGGCTTAGGCAGGGAGAGGGCAGTGATTCTTAGGGCACTTTTGAACCTTGGCATCAAGATAGCAACTCTCCCCTCATACGGAAAAAAACCCCAACAAACAAACAAAAAAAAGATCAGAGAAGAGATGCGGGGTCCCAGCAAAGGCAGGCGGAGAGAAATTAATTAGTTCCTTTTCTGCTGGAAGAGACAATTGGGCCAATAGTTCCTGCTCAACAGGGCAATGCCAGTAAAGAGAAGAAGCAGGGACTACGAACATGTTAGGACTGGAATACTGTGTCCAATTCTTCTCAGATAAAAAGAGACATTGAATAACTGAAGATGCTCCAGTGCAGGACCATCAGGATGATTAGAGGCTTGCAGAACTGAACAAGGTTGAAAGAATTGTGAATGTAAAGTAATAAAAAATATAAAAATCCTGGAGTGCAGAAAAGTCAACAGAAGTGTGTACAACCGTGATCAACATAGCTACGAATTCATGCGTCAGTATCTGACATTTTAAGCTTGGATGAAGATATGGAGCTAAAATCTCTATGATACTCCCTTCCACCCATCCCTAGAAAGAGGGCAAATATTCAGCAAGTATATCAGAAGGAACTTTTGAACTTTTCTGCTTTTGCAGACACCCTATTGCATTACCTTTCAAAACCTTATGATACAAAGCCTGTAACTCCATAAAAACTTTCTTTAGCTCAATGAAATACATAAGACAACTTTTATATAGACTGATCTGGGTCAGTGAAGCCTTCTCAAGGAATCCAAGATGGTAGAAAACTTTGCTATTTTATGCTCTAAACCACATCCTTTGAATCTGTCTTCTGAAGAACAAGTTCCATTTTTATACATATATTTAGAAGACCTTGATGTTAAAAGACATCCACAAAAACACATACACAAACCCAGAAATTTATCTTCTTCCTCTTCCGACCAGAAATGTATCTTGCAAAAAAAAAAAATTACTTCTTCAGACAAAGAAGTACCCCATTGCTCAGACATCTCCATAGGAAAGGGCAAGGGAAAAACAGCCCATAACAATTGTGAGTTGCTTCTGTTAACATTAAAACCTTGTTATAGACAACAATAGAACACACTTTATATGTAAAGCTAAGAGCTTGTGGGCATTTTTAAAACCTTAACAGAATAATTAGAGAATTAATATTAGTTCAGATTAAATTCTTAGAACAAAACCAAAGAGTAGAATAGTACTACACAGAAGATAATTACAACAGCGACATATAACAATAATCACTAAACTTACTATTTGGCTTCAGGCAGATGTATGTGGAGGGAAGTACAGCAAGTTATCAGCATCTAAATTCCTTTGATGGGAGGAATAGGATATCTTCCATCCCCAGCCCCCAGAGACATGCTTGCTATTTTCACATGTTTTCTAGCAAGCTTATACACCTTGCTCACTGGTGTAAAAGTTCCTACAATATCACAGAATCATAGAATCATAGAATAGTTAGGGTTGGAAAGGACCTTAAGATCATCTAGTTCCAACCCCCCTGCCATGAGCAGGGACACCACACACTAAACTATGTCACCCAAGGCTCTGTCCAGCCTGGCCTTGAACACCTCCAGGGTTGGAGCATTCACAACTTCCTTGGGCAACCGATTCCAGTGCATCACCACCCTCACTGTGAAGAACTTCTTCCTTATATCTAACCTAAAGTTCCCCTGTTTAAGTTTAAAGCCATTACCCCTTGTCCTACCACTAGAGTCCCTAATGAAGAGTCCCTCCCCAGCATCCTTGTAGGCCCCCTTCAGATATTGGAAGGCTGCTATGAGGTCTCCACTCAGCCTTCTCTTTTCCAGGCTGAACAGCCCCAACTTTCTCAGCCTGTCTTCATATGTCATTTCACCACATGTGGTGCATTTTGTATAGGTTAGATATTTGGGGTTTGTTCTCTCTGTTACCTCTCAACTAATTCTGTACAACTCTAGGCCTTAGTTTTTTTAATTGATTACAGGTGAATTGTCCGGTGTCAAGCCTGTGCCTATTTGTATAAAAACTCTGGTTGTACCATAGAAAGATAAGCAAGAGAAAAAATAAATTAGCCATAGCTGTCTAGTTGCTATGAAAAAAAAAAATCATAAGAGCTAAACTGAGTAAAATCAAAGCTACTGCCAGGAAGTCAAGAAAAGTTCAGACAGAGAAAGCCTGATAAAGCTTAGTACTAAGACTTTGCAATCTCAGTACAAAGTCTGTGATCCATTACTATCATTGGTAATACCTTACTACAGTTGCACTTACTACTTGTCTAGAAAATCACTACGTATACAGAGTGCAATGTAAATACCCATATCTGACTGAAGCTTTCAGAGATGCAAATTTAAAAAAAATAGTATTTACTGTAACAGGATTTTCAGTGATACTCTGGTCTATCCTATTAACCCCAAAGGACACATTAAAAGCTTAGCACAATTTCATATATTCCAGTGGTACTAGTGTGATAGCCCAGTTTCCATTTAGAAGGACATTGGCTTGCCTTTGTTTTCATTTCCAGAGTGCTTCATTAAGTTTACGAATGTTTCATTAAGTTTTATTAAATACATTAATCTGAGAGTAAGGAGCTGCACTTTGCACAGTGGGTGTAATGGACTCCTCAGAAAAAGCCTATCATCAGGAGTGATCAAGAATGATCTATGAATGCTTTGGCTAATTTGTGGCTTGAGGAGGGTGATTTTTGCTTGCTGTTTATTTAAGAGAGTGAATTAACGTTTTGTGAAACATTGTACAAATAAAATAAATCACCATTTTGTTTAGCTATTTTTTCTCTCTCTCTTTTTTTTTTTTTCCCATTTCCTTATATCAAATGTATATTCCCCCTGCTGAGAACTCTCCCTTCAATTCAGCCTGCCTGCTGAAAGTACTGATGTTTTGCCAACTCAGGGATTTTACTGTAAGTCTGATGATACCTGATTTATGTTTTAAAGACCAGGTCTTGGAAAGGTGTCATTAAGTGAGTCTTCACTATGTACACACAAACCCCATTACCATTATTAATTGGTAATATAATGGTAATATAGTCGGGAATAGCCTTCCAGATGGCATGTTCCATACCAGGTTCAAGCCAAAAGAAAAATTTGAAGTTTTCCAAGCCTCCAAAGCCATCAAAGTTTCTGATATGTAATGTCTCCTGTTTCTGTGGCAGATTAAAATCTTCTCACTGTCCTTGCTCTTAGTACAACTCATATATCTGTGGCTGGTGTAGAATATCAAAATCAATACACTAAACAAGTCCAAGGACTCAGATTTACAATGCAGTCTCATACTTTTTAAGCCTGATTCTGAGCATCAAATGCTTATTGTTTTTGTTATTATGCTAAGTATATGTAATTCATGCTGATACTTCTTTTGGGGGGAGGGTTTATTCTTTTTCAATTTGGAAGCTCACAACTAATAAATTTTTATATTCAAAAATTTTTACATGCTACGATGTTCTTGTCTCCTTAAGAAGATACTTCTTTTTTTTTTGAGCAATAATAAACTCTTCATTCAAGATAGCCAGCATTTTTGTGCCCCTGGCTGAAAAAGCCCAGCTGTCTCAGCCTGTCTCCATAGGAGAGGTGTTCCCCTCTGATCATTTTCATAGTCCTCCTCTGGACTTCCTCAGGCAGATCCACATCCTTCCTAAATAATGATGCAAAGTATCAGAGTTACAGGCCAATTGTACTGTCAGAAGCAGTCTGGAGAAAGAATGATACTTGTATGAGGCTTCTCATTTAATTACCTTCTTATATCAGTGCATCAATTTTATAATATAGATTGCATCCAAAAAGAAAATAAAACCACCAGTTAAAATATATTTCAACTGTAAGTGAAAAGGCCTTCAGGAACATAAAATGGAATGAGTCTCTTGAAGGTTAATGTTTTTTAAGCTGAAAATAAAACTTGCATTACGTATTAAAAAAAGGCTTTATAGCATAAATAATTCAGATGGAAAAAAAAGGTAATCATTGCTAGCTTTTTTTAATATTCAGTACTGGCTGTTAGTCAACAGGACTTCCAAGTTCTGAAATTACTAAGTAGCTGATGGATGGCAACTAGTACTTTTTATTCTAATGGATATGAAAAGAATATTTTCTATGTGGTATTATGGCTGTTAAAAGACTTTAAAAGGCATTTCTTTCAGTGGCAAGAAGTATAGGGTGAGGCTGTAGACAACAACTTCTATTAAGCTCTTGAAGTCAGCAGGGAACAGTCTGGGCACAGACCACTCGCAGAATGCAGGGAGATCTGGATCTTTGTAAACATGATATATGAAATCTTCTTGGTGGTAGTACTTTAGCCATAATTAACTGCTTCTTGAAAGGGGGGAGAAAGAGAGAAAAATTGAGTTTATACACCTGTGTGGCTGCAGCCCACTCAAATAAATTAAATGATTCTCATATCAATGTTAATGTATAACACAAACTCAGTGGCTGTATAAGCACAATTGTTTCAGCTGAGGTTTTTCACAACAGCAATGAATATGGCACTAAGCAAATTGTATCATCCCTGTCTATGATACATTTGTCCTTACCTTGTCCTTCACAAAATGAAGGTATGAGATATCTGCACAGTAAGAGGTTATTACATGGAATGTAATTATGAAATAACTTTTAATGAGTGATTTGTTATAAATAATTATGTGAACAATCTAATTAATCATTGTATGCTTTTTTTTTCCTCAAGTTTTCTCAAGGATATTTTGTACTGGTAGCATTTATTTTTATATTTCACATCTGGTTCCCTAGAAGGTAAAAGACACACTTATTTTTCTGTCTTCTGATTTGTTTGAGTTGCTAATATTGCCTTGAGACACTACTTTACTTTACTAAGGAACGCATGATGAAATACCTGAGAGAGAACAGTAAACTTGCTGTATTTTAGGATATCTCTCAAGATTGGTGCTATAAATATATTGCTGTTACTCAAATCAGTTGAAGTGGAATAAGTCTTTGTTTTAATCCATTTTAGAAATTTTCCATGTGTAATTCTTGTATGGAGAAAGAACTGTCTGAAAGCATCTCATTTCATGAGGACACCACAGATCTTTTCCTTAAGGTATTTTCTGATCTAGATTTTGTGGGGTAAATTATAAAATTAGCCACTTTCACAAATGAGTAATCATGAATCTTTGGGTTTTCTAACTACCCTAAGTGAAACTCTAAATTAGACGGGTCAAAGGAAAGAAAGCATTTCTGCACAAAATTACAGCAATTAAATAGACTCATAATCTTGAAAGTTAAACAGAATGCTGCAAAGAGCAGGAGCTTGAAAAAATGTGGATTGCTTGGGTTTTTTCGGTGGTATAGTTTTGTTTTCTTCTTTTTTTTTTTTTCTTCTATCCATGATTACAGGGTACTACAACAAATAATTTGACACACTTTTCTATAATCAAATTTCCTCACTGTTTGCATCAAAGTTTCTACAGTTACTTCATATTTTCAGTCATTCAGAATTCTGTCATTTGTTCTAAGAAAAATTTCAGCTAGCAATATGAGCTGGAAAAAAAACAACATCTTGTCATTCCTTGGCATTGAAAAATAAAAGAAAAAACACTCAGGAATAGTAATGCACCAAGCAGCATGAGTTTCGTACTTTAGATTTAATGTGTTTTTGCAATGAGAACTGAGAATTTAATTTGGGCTTTACTACAATGTTGCATCATTAACTTCCGAACACCTCTAGAGCTTTTCCATTTCACTGTCTTCACTCTTAGATCTTAAATTAGACTGCATTAGCCTTTAGTTCAGGTGCAGTATCTACCTCAGTCTTACTCAACTGTTTGCTTCCTTTAGTTAAATGTCTTATTTCTCCTCCCTTCTTCTTCCTGAGTTTTTTGTTTTTGTTTTTTTTTCCTTTCTGAATGATTGGTATAATATCATCTGTACTAATCCTTACTTTCACATTTAAAAACTAACAGTTAATAAAGGACTTCAGGAAGATTGTATTCTACAGCTATGTGAGTAACAGAGATGGTTAACAGAGACCAGAAATGCAATTTTGCAAAGTTTTAAATTATTTTTTCATTCTACTTTGGAGAAAATGTTAAACTTTAAAATGCTTTCACCAAAACTTAATCTTGCAGATATCTAGTTTCTGCTCAGATAGTTTTGTTTTTCATTTTATCTTCTCTTCAACCAGTGGATTAGACCACTGGATGCCCCATCCCTGGCAATGTTCAAGGCTGGGTTGGATAGGGCCTAATAAAACTTTCAGTGAGAAAGCCTGTCAAAATAGACACAACTCCATACCATAAGATATTTAATTTCAATGAAATAGAATTTTCTACTGACAAATTTTATGACCATCCTCGTTGAATAATAACAACTCTGACAGATCTCATTTATATGGGAAGATTTAAGAGATTGGGTGTATCATATGTACATTCACCTCAGTAACTTCTTGTTCTTGTAGCAACAATATCTTATTCTCTCACCAGGCTTTACATCATCATCTGCAAGGAAAGCTAGGTGTCAATGCCAAACAAATCAATAAAGAGCTGAAGTACCTGTAATGGTGCCAGAGGTAGTGTTTCAGTTAGTCTTTCTGAATTAATGTCTGCTTCATTTCCAGGAAGACCAGAGGGATATGTAATGGATGTGTTTTGCACTATTAAAATACGATGAGAAAGATATTGCTTCTCTAATTTGGATTACAGACCTGTAGGAGGAATTAGACAGGAGAAACATCAACATGAACCAGTTTGATTCTGGGAAAAAGCAGAGAAAAATGCAGTCCCTTTTTATTCACTTTTGCAACCAAGTAGAAAAGCAAAGAGGAATATTGTGCCTGCACTGGACTATCACCACGAGCACACAAATGAGCTGCTGATTCAGCCTAAGAGTAATCACTGGCCCTTGCAACATGTGGATTTGTGATATTGGAGGAATATCTCTCCAGTTGAGCTCCTGTTGAGGTCTGGAATATTTGTAGTGGCTATCTAGTGACAAAGTCAGATGAAGAGAGTGAATATTGTCAAAACTGCTGGGGACATCCAAGTTCATAACAGTGACTGCAAGACCCTGGTCACCATGAGCTCTATAATCGCCCCTGGGAAAATGAGAGACTTGTACTTTCTTCTCCAAACACAGGGCACAGGCACCCACTGACTTTCTCTCCTAAGGTCTCTTTTATAGTAGTCAAGCTATTATAATCTGGCTGTATATAACGGTGATGAAGCTTTCTAACAGCACTGCTGATAATGCTGTTATTACTTGATAATTTCTTCCATTGTGAACAAGGGAATGCAATGATTGTTTGCCTGATGCTTGATTTTGATTTTGTCAATATAGAATCCTAGAATCATAGAATAGTTAGGGTTGGAAAGGACCTTAAGATCTCCCTTGCCAATAACCAAGAAAGCATCTGATTAACTCTTTTTCTCTGTACTGTTAAACATACTTGAGTCTTTCTGCTCTCCTGCTAGGTCAACAGGCAGGGGAGCTCCTCATTGCTTCATTTATTGTTTAGTAACAAAACAGCTGTAGGAGTTCAAATGAATGACTAAGTAGCAGAAATACTGCCATGCTGCCCCAGAACAGCACCTTTTGCGACTTGTCATAGCAAAATATACATGTATGCTGCCTGTAAGCCACAAACTAAAATTACCACTGTGTAATTTAATTCTATTGGCTGTTGGAGCTCTCAGTAGTTCAATACAACTCATTGCAAAGTTAATACAAAGAGAGGAAAATGGATCTGAAATTTAAGAACTTCTACGTAATTTCTTACTGATTCATAATGAAAATTGTCCATTAACATTAGAAAAGTGTACATTTCTTAAAATATTCAGAGCTTCATTCTTTGAGGTCCTCTGTACTTCTACAAAAGTCACGAAGAATTTAAATGGTAGAGGCATCTCTTACAGTCTGTCAGCATCTCATTGCTTGGGGCCTAAAACCAGTATAAACAGTGCAAAATTATTATCTTCTCAGCTATCTATATTGGAAAAAAAAAGAAAAAAACAGGGAAATTATTTGATATAATATGAAAAATGCATTCAGCAAGTACCATTTGAGGTTGTAAGAATACTTAGGCAGAATATCCTTATGTAAAATTAGTTTCTCTGATAAAACTGTATGGAAAAGATGCCAAAGTCCAGCATGATAATGACTGATTGGAAGAGCTTGCAGAATACAGACAGACATTTGTTGAGAGGATTATTTTGTGTAAAGCATTTTCATGGACAATAAACCTTTATTAAGGATGAAATCTATACCAAGGTTTCCTTTCAAAACTGTGTACTTCTAGAGGAACAACTCTGGACCATCATATTTTCTACCTGACAATCTCAGGGACATTTTCAGAAGTAAGTAACTGTATTTTAAGTGTTGGCATGCTTATAGAGTAGAGAGTGACTTGTAGAAATAACAGTTCATAAAAGCTGTGAGGTTTTTTTTCAGGGGGTGGTGGGGTCTTTTTTAAAGATCTGAGGAACTTCTGAGGATATTTTTCTAAGGCTCTCTTCAATTGCTAACAATTTCTGTTAAAGGCATTGACATTTGTGAACACTCTATACATTATAAAGAGCTCTAGCTCAGTCTCACTCATAACAGGAGTCTGAGCAGGGTTGGGAAAAGGATCAGATATTAGCTTATTGATAATGAATAGCATTTAAAATAAAGAGAAAAGCACTCATTACTTATGGCCCAGATTGAGTAATTCTAAGACTGTCCGATATATTTTTCCTGATTTATAGTAACAGGATTTGGCAAATAATATACAAGTAACAAAAATAATTTGGGGAGTGGCAAATTGCTACATCTAGAAGATAGTTTTCTAAGACTACAAATGATCAGTAGAAAAAAAATACAACGGAAGGCAGACATCTGCTTTATTACTGATGCATATTTAGAACTTACTAGCATGTTAAATAGTTGCTCAGCACCTATCCATCTGTGTCTTCACAGGACACAGATTTTTGATCTCTTTGTATATACAACTGATAGAAGTATCTAATGAATAATTCTTTAAAAGCACCTGCAGCACATGGAAGATTTGGAAATGAAAGCAATCAATTGGCACCTGAAACTCATTAAGTTTCATTGTCCAATAATGAAAGAGAAAATCTGTGTTCCTCACTCAAAAAATGACAGCTCTGTGTACAACCTAAGTTTGAATTCAACTCAGTTCTAAAAGAGCTTCATACTCAAAATCAGCATAAGGCCAGTAGCATTTCTTCACATTTGTGAAATGAATCTGACCATAAGCACTCACAGAAAACTCAGCTGTGGTATAGCTCCACTGTAGTTATTAGGCAATATAGGTGTCTTCCAGAAGAGAGTATAAACTCAAACTCTTAGAAATAATGTTATCACCATTCAATGAGGGAAGGCTAATAGATTTTAACAATAACCAAAGAAAAAAATAATCATGGAATCATACAATGTTTTGAGTTGGAAGGGACCTTAAATCTCATCTAATTCCAACCCCACTACAGGGTCACCTTCCACTAGACCAGGTTGCTCAAAGCCCTGTCCAGCCTGGCCTTCAGCACTGCCAGGGAGCAGCAACAGCTTCCTGGGCAACCTGTGCCACTGTCTCACCACCCTCATAGTGAAGAGTTTTTTCCTAATATCTAATCTAAACCTCCCCTCTTTCAGTTTAAAGACATTCCCCCTTGGCCTGTCACTACTTGCTGTTATAAAAAGTCACTCTCCAGCATTCTTTAGCCATTGGAAAGGTGCTCCGAGGTCTCCACGGAACCTTCTCTTCTCCAGGTTGAACAACCCCAGCTCTCTCAGACTGACTTCATAGGAAAGGTCTATGAAGACCCAAAACCCAAGTGAATTAACTGTTTCAACAGACCTAGTTGAAAGCCAAGAAAACATTAAGAAGCATGAATGCAGTACAGTGCAGTACTTAAAAATTTGCGTTATTTCAATCCTCCAAAAACCAAAAAGCTTCCAAGATGTCTGCTTTTTATGGGAACAGAAACTTCCATCAGATCTCATCATACACATGCAAATGGATGACAGAACAAAAATATTGACATTTAAGTATCAAGGATACAACATCATATTGACAGAGGAATTTGGTGGTTTGAAAGCTTTAAATACAATTTGGTCTTCCGAAAGCTTTAAAATTACACAGTTCCTCATATTACATTAAACCAAAATCAGTGTAACATACTCCTCCCATACCCCCTAAAATATTGAGACACCTCTTGTGAGTGGTATCCAAAAGAACATGCATTATTTTTTTCATTGGGTCTACAATTGCAAACAGGGCATATCATTATTCTAATGAAATGCATCAAGGGATAAACAAAAAGTTTGGGTGGGTTTTTTTGTCTCCATGTATCTTGTCTATAAAGAATTATCTCTTTGCTTGTACATTTTTGTGCACTGTACAATATAATGACTAGAACATCCAGAATCACAGAAAATGGGGCTGGCTAGAACACCATTCAGTCCATTTTCTTACAGGAAGCAGCACTAACTATCCAAATGCAGTTGCGGGCAGATGGTAGTCTACTCTATTCTCACAGAGTTTCAGCAACTGAACCTCCACAACCCTCCCATATAATTTATTCCAGGGCATCACAACTCTCACACAGCTAAAAGAATGTGCTTTTAATATCAAAATGTAGCAAGAAAAGATTATGGTTTAAGCCATATGTTTCTACGTTCTTCACAATGAACAGGGAAAGCAGATAATTTCCTTTCCCTTTGAAGTCTGTTGTTTTCCTTCCAGAGTAAATATGCAGAAGAAAGTTACAGAAAATTAATGATCTCATGGTCCCTCTAAGGACTTTGAAACAACCTAGGTAGCTCTGACTAAATTAATTACTGAACTTTCTCTAATTAAAAATTGTTCATAAGAAATGCTTCCTAACAACACAAGGGAAGCTTCACATGCCTGGTGAAAAACTGTGCTTGCACCTTCAGTATTTGATTAGCAAAGTAAAGTTAGATGAACATTTAAAAGACCTCACAAAAGCTAAACCAAAAGTTTCTCTGCAGATATAATACAGTGCTTTCTTATATTTATTGATCCCAGTAATCCAAGACAGATTTCCTTATGTCGTGATTGAAAAGGTTCTCTTTTTCTCCACTGGTAGTCCTGTAAATGATTTGCACTTACTGTAGGATAACTCCCCTGCTTACTTTCAGACCCACTTCCTATTTCACTGTTCCTAGCACAATTTCTCTAGGAATTACTGATTACACCTCTGGTCAGCATTGCTGTGCCCATTAGCAGGGAAGGGTAGGGGGAAGGGTGGGAAGGCTAAATCTTTTCTTTAGTTTAAGTCACGGAAGAAGTGATGTGCTACAAGTCTGTGGATTTTTAACGGCTTCAAACACGGCTGAGTACTCCAAATTAAAGGCAGCATAAAGGCTCAGCTCTCACCAAAAGTAAGAATCCACTCTCAAAATCAAACTTAAATAAGGCTAGATTGCTATGGCACTGGAAATTGAGTTAATACTTTCCTTAGGCATTACCATGGTGCAAGCAGTAAAATTTTTTTTTTGTTATTCCTGGTACAAGTATAGCCAGAACCATACTAGTTGGACAGCTTTGGAGAAAGAAGAAGTGTCTGAGTCATAATTTTTGAGAACTGATTTTACTGTTAAGCAACATACAAAATAATGTTATGAGGAGTTCCTATCCTCAGCAACAGAGGATTCATAGGGAAGACTGAGCTTTAGTCTTTTTTTTTTTTTTTAACTAGACTAATGCTCTAATACTTTAACACACTGAGAAATCAAGAGAAGGCGGCTCCAGCTGAAAAATGGCGATTGGGTATAAATGGCAAGTCAGTGCTTAGAAATGTTGCACAAAATGCAACTACCTGTATATTTAAGAAGTAGAAAGGTGATGGTTAATTCTTATTTACAGAGGACTGATATGTATATTTTACTGTTTAACTTTATTCTTACTGGATAAGCAAAATCACTAAAACAGAAAATAAAGATTAAACAGAATGGAGGCTGCTGGTTTTCTGATAGTAGCTGTAACAGACATATTTATTAAGGTTGAAAGGCACACAGTCTTCTATAGAACATTCCTAACATGTAAAAAATTTTATTTATGAAAAATTTACATGAAGATCCATTTCAGTTATTCTGTGTTCGCAGTCAGTTAGGCTAAGTGCTGTATAAATGATGACTAACTGAGAAAAGTTCATTTTATTTCTTAGCTATTCATCTAATACGCTACAAATGATATCTAATGGGAGAGGGACAAAAAAGCTATCACATTTATAAATTGTGTTTCTTCTTTAATTTCAGGAGGATTACAATTTTTGTGGATGTCTAAGACTGACATCTTTTAGGCTAAGACCAGTAATGTAATATGTATCATTGGATGTAAGAAGGCAAAAATAAATAGGAAAAAAAAAAAACCAAACCAAGCACTAGAATATTCCTGTCTGCTTTCTAAGCTGAATTTCTCTGATACTATTTTCTCCTGAAGGAGAGGTCTAACTGTGGTGATTTTATTCCTGAGCAACATAGCACTGTCCCAGTAGCAATCCTTTCATTGTGGTTCTCTATATGGATGGATGAATGGAAATGGAATGGATGAATGGAAACGTCAGGCAGCAATGACTTCAGTGTATTGCATAAATCATTCTTTTGGCTTATTATCCATATCTTCAAGAGAAAAAGATTGAAACTATTCACATCAGAAATTTCATCATTTATATTGCAAACCCTCTAGTTTCCCTTGGGAAGAAGTAGCTTGTGAGTCTGTTTTCAAAGACATGAGGTACAGTTACAGTTTAGATACTCACACACATTGTTCTGACTGAATAAATCACATTTTAGGTTTATTACTCATATCAACTAGAGAAAATTTTTGTGAATCAGCACAGGTTTGCAAAAGTATTATCAGCACAAATGTAAGTTCTTCCTGTTATCCCATTTGCCTGATTCCTCTGTCAGCAAAGAGGGAGGAATTTTTTGCCGGGAATTTTTTTCATACTAACTATTTGATCAAACAGTATCATCAGGATCTAACAAAATAGCATCAGTAATCATGTCTTTCTCCTGCAAATTATCTCTATAAATATGCATACTAAATGTTTTTATTAACAGTTCAAATGAAAAAATAGAGTACAAGGTCTCAGTCTCCAATATTACACTGCTAAAACCAATTCAGCTATTGGAATAGGATTAGTAAAAAAACTACAAGTATGTATACCTCTGTTTGATGGTTCAAATCCTTCCTGAATTATTTCCATCTAAAACACACTGTCAGTTTTGGGCAAAGTAACAGTTAAATTAAAATAGGTTGTGACTTCACTGAAACTTACTGATTACCAGGTCTGTTCAGGAGCTTCCCTGGTTACTAGTGAACAGAAATTCCCAGTTTACTACAGAAACTAGAAATTAATATTAAAATAATCTTACCCTTGAAAGAGAATGTATGTTTTCTAAAAATCTTCTAAGAAGAATATTATGAAAATATGAGAGCTATTAAAGGACTTTTCCACAGAACTGGAAGATACAGCTTTTTGTGTACCATCAAATTTCCAAAAGTTGTCATTGCAGGAAAATATTTTAACAATTGATATTTCTTTTTCAACAAGTTTAAGCAATAAGTTTAGAAAAATGTTTTGAAATATACTGCAAACTTGTATACACATTTTTTTTTCATAATTGTTCAGCAAGTAACAAGATACTAAAAATGACATATCAGAGTAATTTAATAATAGTGTTGGAATGAGTGACTTACACTTCGATATACTGAATGTATTGTGCATTTCAGGTAAATCTCGTGTCCTGGGTTCAGCTACAGCAGTCATTTTTTCTCCTTCTTAGTAGCTGGTGCAGTGCTGTGGTTTTGACTTTCAGTCTGGGAACAATGCTTTTAGTTGTTGCTAAGTAATGTTTACTGTGACCAAGAACTTTCTCAGTCTCACGCTCTGCCAGGGAGGAGGGGAAGCCAGGAGGAAGCAGAGGCAGGACACCTGACCCAAACTGGCCAAAGGGGTATTCCATACCACAGCACATCATGCCCAGTATATAAACTGGGGGGAGTTACCCGGAAGGCCCAGATCGCTGCTCGGGTCGGGCTGGGTATCGGTCAGTGGGTGGTGAGCAGTTGTGTCCTCTCCCCTTGTTATTCCTCTTACCATTATTATTGGTAGCAGTAGTGATTTGTATTATACCTTAGTTACTGGAGTGCTGTTATCTCAACCTATGGGAGTTACATTCCTCCGATTCTCCTCCCCATCTCTCCGAGAGCAGGGGGAGGAAGGAGGAGGGAGGAGTAAGCAAGCGGCTGCGTGGTTCCGGGTTGCCAGCTGGGCTTGAACCACGACACCTTGATACAAAAAGATGTTCCTGTCAGCCCAGCAGCACCTTTTTGTTATTTAAAAAATACATATTTTGATTCAGTATATCCTATTACACCATTAAGTCATAGTATGCACCATTATTATTAAATACATAATGTAAATAAATCATTAAGTTACAGAATACTAAAAAATACCCTATTTTAAATGACAACTTATTCATAGCTACCTAACCATAGTAGCTTCATTTTGCAAAAAGCTATTTTAGGAAG
This sequence comes from Nestor notabilis, assembly GCF_000696875.1. Classification (NCBI taxonomy): domain Eukaryota; kingdom Metazoa; phylum Chordata; class Aves; order Psittaciformes; family Psittacidae; genus Nestor; species Nestor notabilis. The sequence continues at coordinate 61,234 of NW_009940512.1, forward strand.
ATCTTTCATCTGATCCAAAATAATTTAGTTACCAGAAAGAATTTGAGGGAAATGCCATTCTGAGAAGTGTCTGTCATTCCTATGCACAAGTGATCTACAGTACCTGGGGAGATTTCAACATACCGCGGGGCACTGTCTTGCAGAACTGCTGCTATATGTTTTGATTTAGACATATCATGAAGTATATAGAAATGCATTCATAACTTTTAGGTTTCTTGATAAAGAGAGAACCTTTCGACTTTATTAAATCATACACTTCTATATTAACAAGATTTACAGGAATTATACTTTAGGCCTGATAGAAAATACTTTGAAGTCAACAGGAGTAATTTCATTGACTTTAAGTGGGATTGGATCACATACTGGACAAAATCAGTGGACCTTGAATTCAACATGGTAATTTTTTTCTTTTTTTTTTTTTTCTTTTTTCTTTTTTTTGTTAGCTCTTTAGATAGTTTTCACTTACTATATTTCAAGGTATGTGTGCTGAAAAGACAAAATCAGAGGGTTTTTTTACTCATTTCCCTGTGTCCATCATTGCATCTTAACTCTCCTCTTGGGCTTCCATTCTGTAAGATTTCATTGGGATCCGTATTGATGCATAACTGGTATGTTATTGGGAGGTTTTGGTTTGTTTTGTTGTGGGTTGGGGTTTTTTTTTCCATTTGTTTTTTCTTTTCTGTCATAAGATTTTATGATGGAAGGGTTGCAAATAGTTTGAAAAAGTTTTCTTTCCTTTTGTAATTAATGTCCTATGATGTATGAGTAACTCAAGGGAAAATACATAAAGAAAGAAGACAGCATTTTATGGAAACTTTACAGTCTGGCTTTCTTGTTTTAGAAGACTGATAAGGGTATAGAAAGAATAATGGATTCTGTATAATAGGTGACAAAAGTTTGTTGTGAATTGAAAAATATGTGCAAATGTTTACAAAATTAAATAATTAAAAGACTATAATATATGGTAATTTATTAATTGAATCAATGTAAAGTTATATTGAGAAAGGAAGCAGCTGACAAAATTTTTAATTGCAGAAGAAAATATTGTTTTAGTAAGAAATATGAAGGGAGGTTTTTACTTCTTATTCTTTTTACTTTTCTTCGGACCATTATGTTGAAGGGGACATTCAAATTGTGATTGCTCAACAGTGGTAGTTTATGGCCAAGGAATGATCTGGTAGGGAGGACAAGAAGGCCCAACTGCAGAAGGAGTTAAAGGTGCTGGAATTAGGGATCCCAGAGACTGTAAATGAGTGATGTTTCCCTTGGTGATAATAAACCTACACCCACACCCAAAAAGAGATATCATTCCCTAGTCCATGGACCAATCCCTATAAAGCTGCTGAATTCATCCAGTCCATGATGTCAGGCTCCATCTCTTGTCACAGTCTCTCAGGGCAAGAGGGATGGTGTATAGTGTTGGGTTGTTGTCTGCTGAT
>NW_009940513.1:0-6500 GCF_000696875.1 Nestor notabilis
GGTGGACATCCCGAACTCGCTCCGCTCCCGTTCCCGTTCCCGTTCCCGTTCCCGTTCCCGGCTCTACCCCCGCTCCCGTTCCCGGTCCCAACGGGAGCTGTCGCGGCGCCGGGCGGATTCATCCCTGGAGAGCGCCCGGCCCCGCCCTGGGATGAATCTTGGGGAGGGGGGAGGTGTAGGGGGGTGTCCATGTGTTCGAAAAGCGGGTCCATGCCCGGCGTGCAGGAAAACCACAACACAACAGGAGAGAGCCTGGGGTTGTTCAGGCCGGGGTGCTCGGTGCTCCACACATCAGGCACACCAATGCCAGCCTCCTCGTTACATTCATACACAAAACATACAAGGTAGTGCGCTCCCGGTACAAGGATTAGTTGTAACCTACATATATTTACTGTATCGTTCCTTCTAATTATTGTGCATGCTCAGGTCTTCACCTGAGCCAGGTCTTTTTTGACCTGTGGCTGTGATTTTTAACGTTACAATGAAAGCGGTTCACTTTGGGAAGCCTTAAGAGTTAGTTCTTGCCAAGTTAGGTCACTTCACCAAACTGTCATATAGCTCGTCCTTTCGTATGACCAACTCTGATCTTTGTTCCTGCAAACACAACCAAGATCTGGTTGTGCCCAGGAATTCCTGATTGTTTCAAGAGGGTCACTTTGTCCCAGGCCCAAGGCGCAGTAGCTATGTACCTATGGTACCAATTGCAGGTGCACAAGGCAGCATCCCATTACCAGGGCTGAACCCCCAAGCCAAAACCCCAGGTAAGAAGGCTTGTTCAAATCCCCAAATGGATGAAAAGTACCTGCACTAAAACGTCGTCACGGTCAGGCTTCGACTCAAGATTTTTGAGTTTTCCCAAAACCATCATGGAAACCAGCACATATAACAGCTCTGCCCTGAGTTAATGAGAAAATGAAGTCTCCAGTTGGACTTGATGATCTTAAAGGTCTTTTCCAACCTAGCTGAGTCTATAATTCTACGGGAGGGGAAAGAGCCACTGTCTGTCCTGTAGCTGAGAAGAGGGTCTTCTGGCAAGGTTTTGGGTTTCATTTCTGTTTTAAGATTAAGCCATCTAAACAAAACATGCCTTTCATAGCTGGTTTGTACATTCACATAACATGAGAGGTAGAGCTGAAACATCCCTTTATTGCACAAACATAACAGCAGTCACTGCTCACCAAGCAGCAGTACAAAGCATATGAAGAAGCAAAAACATGGTTTGCTTCTTCAGTGCACAGATGTCACCTTCTATGTGTGCACTGTTTCTGGATTCAACTTTGTTTGGAAAAAGGAGTTGTGATCTAAATGGTAAAACATTTCCCTTTCCTAACTGGTTTTCCAACCCATTATTTCCTCACGGAGATGCTGCCTGCATCTTTCCTAGGCTGTGTTTGATCTGATACATCATATGATAAGAAAAGCCTTATTCAGCCAGGACAGATGTCCACACATTTCAGTGCCCTATTTCTCACACCACCCAGGAGCAGATGCTTGATAAATTTAAGGAACAAGGTCATGGTTGAGCAAAGTTGTGTCTCTGTCAGCCAACTGCACTACCCACCTGAGGCAGCAACTGTGTCCTAGTTATAAGGCAACTGCAACGATGCAGGTCTTGTTGCAAGTACAGCATTCACTGATTTTCACATCTTCCATACTCAGATCAGAAAGAATGAAAGAGGGAAAGGAAGGGAGGGAACAAAGAGAAGAGAAAAGGAGACAAAGAGAGAACCCCTAAATGTTGGTAAGCTGTATTAGTCAGGATAACAAACTCTTGAGATAGGATTATGCAAGTAAATGGCTGAAACTCCACCCGTAATACACTTCTGCAAAGCTTTGTTTCTAGTCAGCCGTCAGATTTTCAGTTCTCTACTTGCACTGCAGTGGACACAAAGCCCTCATAGCGTTAGCAATAGCCAGCACTCTGCTTTTAATTCCCCACACCCATCCATTTTCCCTAGCCCCAGCTCCATGCACCCTCACTCTTCACCTCTGGTGGTCCTGGGTAAAGATTTGCTGCTTGTGGAGTGATTTAGCAACCCTTGACATAGGAGCTCATGTTTTTGCCCTTGAGAATGTCCAGCTCCTCTTATTAAGCCGAGAAGCCAGGACAGAATAGTGCTGCTGGGAATCACCTACTCACGGTGAGCTCTGCAGCCTTTCCAATAATATGGCAATCAGTTCTCCCTTTGCCACCTAAATTACCTTCTGCTTACCATGTCCCTGGTGCCCACACTAGGGCATCCTGGGCCAAGTTCAGAGAGTGCGAACGTCCAGCCCCTGCTCCCACAGCCAAGTAGCCAGGATAGAAAGCTGGTGCTGGGCATTGCCTATACAGTGAGCTCCGCAGTAGTGTCACTAACGCGGTAATCTGCCCTAGCTTTGCTCTCTGAAAGTCTGTCTTCCTACAGTGTCTCTCAGGTGAGCCTTCTCGAGCGTCCAGGAGCAAGGCTCACAGGATGGGAACCTCCAGCTCCTGCTTATACAGCCGAGGAGCAAGGTCAGAAAGCTGATGCTGGGCATCACCTAACACTGTGAGCTCCCTAACGGTGCCACCAACAGGGAACCCGCCCTGACTTTGCTGCTCAGAACTCCATCTGCTTTCTGACTCTCTCTTGCCCTCTCCCTGCCGTCCCGGGGCACGGTTCCCAAAGTGAAGCGTATCCCCTGCTCCCGCAGACGAGGAGCCAGGGCAGGAAGCTGTTGCCCTGCATCACCTACACACAGTGATCCCCGCAGTGGTGTCACTACCATGGCAATCTGCCCTAGCGCTGATACCTAAACCGCCATCTGCCTACAGCGACTCTTCGGTGCGCCCTCCCGAGGGCCAGGAGCGAGGCTCACAGAGTGCGAACGTCTAGTTCCTGCTTCTACAGCCAGCACCTCCTTGGGGTGCCCAGGCTGCTCCACGGCATCCTGCCCCAGAGGGGGACTCGGAGCCAACACCGGCAGGATGTATTCTTTGCCTGGCCAGACTGACGCCCAGCTTCATGTGTTCGAAGTTTGTCCCCAGAGTTGATCTCTGATGGGAAAAAAGGATGCTTAATGGCATAGGAACACCTCTTACTTCATCTTCTGTGCTCTCAGGACACTGTGACAGGAATAAATTGCAGCAAACCCAGGTTTGGGGCGGGTCACAGTATCTCTGGCAAGAAATAGACCAAATCCTGCACCTTTCAGGGGTGGTGCCAGTGGCAGCATGTGGGCTAGTTGCTGCTGGGTGACACAATGGGGACTGGAAGGACATCGTGTGGTGGCCACTGTGACTGTGCCCAACAGGTGCCTGCTGCACCTCTGGTCCCTGCCTTGGGGATGGGGGTCTTGAGCCCTGGCAGAGACAGAGCTACCATCCCAAGGGGGCTCCCAGCATCTGACCTGTCCTGCCCTGCCCCGTCTCTGGGGTGCTGCCAGTGAAACAGGGATGGGAAAGGGCTCGGGGGACAACCCTGCGGCAACCCTGCGACTGCAGTGGAAAGATGACTGCTTCAGTAGAAGTGAACCGGGAAAATCAGCAACATCTGGTGCCTGCTGGCTAGGACACCTCCCTAGCATGTGATGAAAATCTCAGCTGTCCTTTCACATCAAGGGATTTTTCTGTTTGCTCTCAGCTTTGTACATGGTTGGCCTTGGCAATGCTCAGGGGTCCCCTTGCTGCAGCAGGAGTCTGCCTGAAACTCCAGCTTAAATCCCTGGCCAAAGCCCCAGCCAAAACCCTTGCCCAAACCCCCAGCTTAAATCCCTGCCCAAGGCCCTTGCCCCAAGCCTCAGCCCAATCCTCCAACCCAGACCTCCCAGCCCAAGGAGCTGTGTTGCTGCTCTGGCCAGCCCTGCATGGACACCCTAACCTTGGGAAGTGTCTTTTGGGGTGACTCTGGGGCAATGTGGAGCTCAAGGCTCTGGCAGCCTGGCCCCAGCATCCCACGCTCCCCCCAAGCAGGTGCCTGCAGCTTGCTGCATCATATTTATTCATTATATCACAGAGAAGAAAATCTCATTAAATTAGACCAGGTTTCTGCAGGGTGGTCCAGGATGCCTGGATGCATGGAGGGTGGCCAGGGGTTGGGGGTCCAGCATTTCATCATTTCACAGTGATGGGAAATGGGGCAGAGATGTCATCCCGTGCCAGGGCCGGCTGTGCCCTGTGGGTTAGGATGGGCAAAGCCATGCTAGCCCAGGCAGGGTGGCCAGACATTTGTGGACACCTCGCTGTAGCCCCTCAGACCTCCAGCTTCTTCTTCATCTCCATGCGGTAGATGATCTGGTAGCCATCATCCCAGGCGTAGATCTGCCTTTCCCGGGGGCTGTACTTCATGCTGGAGTGGGAGCCGTAGCGCTTGGGGAAGTAGACAAGGGAGGCATCCTCGGGGGACAAGGTGCCACTGACGTCGAAGACGCACTGCACGCGGGAGCGGCTGGGCAGGCGCGTGTTGTAGACCACGTGCAGCGCCCCGCACACCACGAAGGCGCCCTCAGCGTTCTCCCGCGGGCACGGTGTGTCCCACATCTGCTCGATGTCCAACGAGGTGGGGTCCAGCTTGGCCAGGCATATGTTCTTCTCATTCTCCTTGGTGGCATAGATGGCCCAGAGCCCCTCCTCATCCGCTGCCACCTCTATGTAGGTGAAAGGGGAGAGCCCAAAGACAGGGATCTGCTCCTCAGCTGGGAACACCGAGCTGTCCACCACTGTCTTGTTGGCTAGGTTGAACTTGATCACCTGGAAGGAGCCCTGCTGGCGGATGTAGTAGAGGTGCCCATCATAGACGAGGTGCCCAGTGCCCACCCAGGGGTAAGGCAGCTTGATGCGGGCAGCCTTGCGGGTGGCAGAGAAGAGGGTGAACTCCCGCATGCGGGGGAAGACGTACACTGTGTCGTTGGCAGTGCCGTCGAAGACATAGATTTTCTCCAAGTTCCCTGCAGCATCCTTGGTCCAGAGCCCTGAGGTGCTGCCAAAACGCTTCAGGATCTTCATGGCTCTGACACTCCCAATGGTGTCACTGCAGTCTGCAAGAGTGGGGCAGCTGTGAGAGCCTGGAAGCCACCCAGCCCTGCAGCAGGGACTGCTCCTACCTGGTCACACAGGTCCTGCTGCTGTGTCCCACCCCAGGCCTCAGGCAGCTGCCTTGCAAACCTGCTGAAGAGGTTGCTGTGCCATCCCTGGTGGCATCTAGAAGTCCCCTTGTGCACCCATGCCACAGGCAGGGGAGGGGACCCTCATCCCAGCCCTGTCCCCAAGGGCTTTGGAGAAGCCTGGGGCTTGGATGTGACTCCCAGACAGATGTGGGGATGCAGGATTTTGTGCCAGAGACACCTGAGAGCTGCCCTGCTGGGACTTAATACCGTGGTACATGACCCGGGCAGACCTGGACCTGGCTGGGCTGAGAAGGCCTGGGGTAATGCAGCACCCGGGACCATCTCCCCAGGCCTGTCCCCAAGGGCTTTGGAGAAGCCTGGGGCTTGGATGTGACTCCCAGACAGATGTGGGGATGCAGGATTTTGTGCCAGAGACACCTGAGAGCTGCCCTGCTGGGACTTAATACCGTGGTACATGACCCGGGCAGACCTGGACCTGGCTGGGCTGAGAAGGCCTGGGGTAATGCAGCACCCGGGACCATCTCCCCAGGGAGCCATTGTCTCCAGGTAGTCCACCTCCCGCTCCAGCCGGTCCACGCGCACTGCTGCACTCTCTGCCTCTGAGCGCATCGCCTCCCGCTCCTTCTCTGCCGTCTCAAGCATCCCCAACACCTGGTTCTTGAAGTCCCGCAGCTCTGTGGAGTAGCGGCTGCTCTGCTCGTACCACTGGGAGATCCTCTCCTAGGGGAGCAAAGAGTCCATCCCACTCACCGCCTGCACATGGCTGTGGGAGCCCCCGCAGCACATGGCACTGCAACCCTGGTGCTCGTGTTTCTGGGTCCCATCCTGCCATGCTCCTGGGGTAACGGTTGGATTTGATGATCTTAATGGTCTTTTCCAACCTAGTTGATTCTATGATGCTCCTGCACCCATGATGCTCCCAGAGTGACGATGTTCCCACACTGGTGATGCCTCCCCTCTGATGGTCCACCTGTCCCACAGCGTTCCCGTGCCCATCGTGCTCCCATGCCTGTGATGCTCGTGCTGGGCAGTGAGGGGTTCCTGGCAGGAGGGGACTGGGTCACCCCACACCAGCTCTGCTCTATCTCCATCCCACCTCCTCCTCGCCCCAGGCCTGCTCCCAGCCCCGCGAAGGAGGAAGGGCCTGGGAGCCCTGCCATGGGGTGAAGTGGGATGTGGGGCTGTCCTACCTCCAGGAGGGTGAGGCGCCGCTCCACGTACTCCATGAACTGCTGCTGCTGGGCTCGCAGGGCCACGGCGAGGAGCGGCAGGAGGAGCAGGCAGCGCCAGGGTCCCATGGCCGCCAGAGAGTGCAGTCTCCACGTCAGTGCTCAGGAATGCTCCGGCCTCCCAAATCCCTTATTGAATCCAGATGTGGAGAGGGGAGGAGAGGCTGCCGCCTCCCCCACCAC
>NW_009940513.1:6568-7105 GCF_000696875.1 Nestor notabilis
CACCCCAGCCCCACATGGCGCCAGCAAGATGTGAGGGTGGGCAGGAGCCTGGGGACACGCTGCTGGTGTGGGATGCGGATAGCGGGGAGGATGAGCAGCGAGGGAAGGACATGTCCTCTGGCACTGGGGACAGCCCATGGCACAGCACGGGGCCAACCTGAGCTTGCCATGTCTGTCAAAGCAGGGCCAGCACCGTAGCCACCAGTCCCCTGAGCCTGCAGCACTCCTTGTCCTGAGACCTTAGAGCATCCAGCTGCCGAGCTGGGAACTCCTGCTTGCCCCTGCCTGATGCTTGAGTCCTGCAGGGTCCCCCAGAGCAGGGCCATTCTGGCCTGGCAGCTCCATCATCTGCCATCAAAAAAAGCTGCCATTTGGGGCTGTTCCCTCATCACCTTGCTCCTGAGCCTGCCTGAGCACCCATGTGGAGCCCCGCGGCAGCTTCGGTGGCCCCATGCATGCGGTGTGATGGATGGAGGCTGCAGCTCAGCGCCCAGGACGCAGCCAGCCCTGTGGTGATGCTGGTACAGGCCAGGGCAC
>NW_009940513.1:7690-8255 GCF_000696875.1 Nestor notabilis
CGCCCCCGAGATTCCTGGGCTCTGGAAGGTTGGTCACATCCATGGACAAGGCTGCGGTGCTGCGCACGAGGTGTGTGCGCCATCTAGTGTTCCTGCAGCCTGCATCCCGCATCCTGCATCCTGCATCCTGCATCCCGCTGGGCTGCGCATGGCCCCAGGTGAAGCAGCCGTACTGGCAGGGGATGGGCTCAACACCAGCACCTCTCTGCTGCCTTTCGCATGAGGAAGTTGGTCACAGATGGACCACTAAGTGCAAGCAAAGCCCAGCTCACTTCCGGGCCTGGGCGCATCTCATGACCCGTCTTCAGCATGCACTTGAGCCCAGACCCCCCCGCGTGCTGGGCTGCACCCCCAGAGCGTGAGCAGCAGGTCCAGGGAGGGGATTCTGCCCCCCTGCAGCCCTGATCCAGCTCTGGGGAACAGCACCAGAGGGACGTGGAGCTGCTGAGTGAGGCCAGAGGAGGCCCCAGAGCTCCTGTGAGGGCTGGAGGAGCTCTGCTCTCGAGCCAGGCTGAGAGAGCTGGGCTGGGGCAGCTGGAGAAGAGAAGGGTCCTGACGGGGGCGC
>NW_009940513.1:8527-22565 GCF_000696875.1 Nestor notabilis
GTTGGAACTGGATGAGCTTTAAGGTCCCTTCCAACCCAAACAATACTAGGACTCTGATCTCCACCAAATCAGAAGGGAGACATCACTTTTGGCACCTCCCAGCAGCACCTAACTCAAGCAGGATTCAGACCAGATGGACATCCACGCAGCAGCACAGCCACCTGCAGCAGTGCTCACAGCACCTAAACTACACGTGCGAAGTCAAACACATTTATAAACATAAACCAAGGTGATGGGAAAGTGTTGTCACTAGCGATGGTCCTGATGCCGCCCGAGCCCTGCTGACTCTACTAGTGCCTGTATTTCACCCTGGATATGCCAAAACCCATTTTTCCACCCCCCCTTAATAGATAAAGTGACCAAATGAATAGAGTACAGAAAATTAACCCTTTTTATTGATGCATTGCAATTGTTCTACATTTTTACCATATTATGTAGAAAATACTTAAAATACAAGCTACTTTGTAAAACCAAAGACAAACATTGAATCCAAAGATAAACTATGTTTTCACAATGGACCCTTTTCCCATATAGTTAGTATTAAATTTTTAAATATCTATTTCTTCTGTTAAAATGATTTTTACATACCCCCTAAGTACATCAGCAATACAAACATAGCTTAGTAATTATCAGAAACTACCTGTATCTAGCGGCTTGTAAAAAGGAAGAGCACAACCATAAAAGAAAGTTAAATTTTACACAGTTACTAGCATATCAAATACATTTAATAAAGTAGGAATTCCATTGCAATATCAAGAATTCAAGCAGAAATACTAACATTACATATAATGTACTGCTACATGTAGTGAGATAGATATATTTCAAGCTGAATCTGAAATCACACCTTATATAAAGTTTAGCAACAAACAACCATGTGGACATGCGGAACCATTCAGAAGTTTAAATAAAAAGAAAAGAAAGCAGGGCTGTGCCAATCCTGTCATTTAGAAGCAATTTAGTTTCGTGTACTAAAAGAAAATGCTGAGTCAGAGGTAAATTACTGCATCCCATCAATTAGGTGCTAAGCAGGAAAGCCTCAGAAGTTGCCTCTGCAGTGGCTATCACAGCTGTGAATACAGGTCAGGTGATGAAACAACTGGTTTAACAGTTCGAGAATCACAGATGAGTCCAGATGGGACCATGGTTATCAAATCCTCAAAAGGTGAATCCCAAACTAGTTTCAAATAAATTAAAGGGTTCCAATTTCTATCCAGAGATAGCACATTTCTTTAGACTACGGGTAGTGGCTCTGATGATGAGGAGAGTCAATTCTTTAACTGAATTTGAAGGCTGGGTAGGTGAGGGTCTCCTTAGAGCCGACTACAACACCCTTAAATTGGGCAACACATACCGAGGCCAGGCTGAGATCTCCGAGATCCGAAGATGAAAATCTGGCCCTGCTGGGGTGGGGATTTTTGTCTGCCTGGTTTATGCTGTGTATCACAGAGGAATTTCAGGGTATTTTTACCTAGTCATTTCCAACTCATCCTCCTTGTTCCAGTACTTTTCGGAACTTAGGCAGTGGAAAAAAATGACACTGAGCTTTGTGAATACATCTGACTGGTTTAATTATGTCATAGTGACCTCAAATAGTCATTTTAATTGCTTTTCGTCAGGGAAGCAGGCAAGTTCTTCTCAAAATTATTAGGAGATTTTGCTAGAAGTACTCTTTCCTGTTAGGAGTTCATGGAAAACACTTGACTATTTGTGAAACAGGGAATAACATTTTCCTGAAACGGAGGAATTGGAGCTTGGTTTGCCTTTTGATGGAAAGGCACAACTCTGTACCGCAGAGGTATCTCAAGGCAAGTACTGAACACAAGCAATGTACTATGGAAAAAAGTAAGAAAGTGCCCACAGCAACAAAGAGCATCGTTTACACCACTGACATGGCATAGCAAGATCAGTTGGTTATCTGCACGCTTACAGAAGGGCTCCGACTGAAAATACACTGAACATTGCCAATGCTACTGCCCAGTTCCAAAGTCCTCGATCCTTCTGTACGAAGAGATGCCAAGCCTTGAACAGTTCGTCGACTTCAGGTCAGTCCAGACTCTCTTCTATCAATAATGTGGAATTCCAGAAACGGTCTTCGGACTTCTTGGCACACACCACTCGGAGAACTGGCCTCTTTTCCACTGGGACGGAACATAAACTGGGATTCACGGTTCCCAAAACCTCTTATTGCTGTAGTAACACGACCGCTCGAGCCAGTTTATCATCCACTTGGACAAGATACTTAATCTACGTACTGAAGATGGAAATGAGTATTTCCTCTGAACGCTGACTAGGGCTTCAGCTGACAAACCTTCCCAACAACTCCACATTAGCAGTAGCATTATAAACTTTTTAAATGGTATTATGTGCTTTACAGCAGGCTCTCTTTGGTATAAATATTCTATCACCAAGCTAGCAATATTTTACAAGAAATGTCTGCTATTAACGTGGGGGAAGGTAACGCCATACTAACCTAATAAAAAAGTGATTGCACATATTTAATCACTTCTGCAATATTAGACTAAACATTCCAATGCATTCCCAGCACTACCTTATTCGAAATGCACTGACAGACATTTAACAGTATATGTGCCATCGTCAAGGAAAAGCTTTAAGGAAACATCGCTTCACTCCAAACAAAAATGTAGGGGTTTTTTATGATATTAGCATTAAAACTGAGAACAATGCACCTATGCAACATACTGCTGTTCTTGCTGTGATAAGCTTAGTGAATTGCTTCAATTCGACGGGGGCTTGCTGGTCCCTCATAAGGCAAGCTCACTGTAAACTCTAGTCACACTACATCATCATTTAAGGCACTACAATAAGGGGACACACCAAACAACTCTTCATCACACATACCTGTGCAAAACAAATCAGAAGGTATCCTTGTCTCTCATGAAGCTCTACTCCTCTCTCAGTGCTACAGTGATGAGCTCTAACCATTGCATTATATCACATACATTCCAACATGAATCAATTCATTTTGGTTTAAATACAAAGGATACATCAAACTCCATCCCCAGGAACGTTTAAGAATTAGACAAACACTAAATACAGAATTCAAGTATAATCACTACACATTTTGATTACAAAGACAGAACATTTGGGGTTAGCAGGAAGTTTTGCTTGTTATATTTTTCTAATCAATATGTACATATTTAATTTTATGTAAAATATTAAAACACCACCAATACAAAACTTCTAAAATAGTTTTAAATTCAGTAATAAACTTTAAAATCTGGATTTTTTTTTCCTTTTTTCCTTTCTCTCTTTTTTTTTTTTTTTTTTGCAATTCCTACATGCATGTACTGTGTACAAGTCTTATTAAGAGTGCTTTAAAGTAGCTGTTGACATATCCAGGAGTATAAAAAGCTGTACACATCAATACAGTGATGTTTCATTGTATGTCAAATTCAACTCCCTCCTCAATGAACCACGTGAGGAAAAACATTAAGAAAAACAGAACAAAGAAAAGCCCTGTGCTTCTGTGAAGGAATCCAGCTCCAGTACAGGGCCAGCATCTAATACGTTAGAGAAACCCAATTTCAGAGCAACGCTGCACTGTTCATTCTCGGCTGAAGATGGCAGCATCCCGACAAAGCTGCTGAGTTCTGTTACACAGTGAGATCTTGAATAGTTTGAAAAGAATTCTGTGATGAATGCAATAAAAATTCGGCTGGTTTATGGAGACACGTAATTGTCAAGAAAACAAAACAGATTTCAGAGTTTACATGGACTCCTGAATATGTAACGTTGCTAGTAGGAGGCAGCTGCCTTGACCAGTCCTTAAACAAAGCAGAGCAGTAAACAAAAAACATTAACATGTAAATGGCTTTTGCAGAACCAGGAGTTTGTTAGAGACAAAGTGAATGAGAGAACAAATGTTAAAATATTAAGCTCGATTTTCAAACTGCTGCAGCAGATAAACATGCATTACATTTTTTGTGGAAAGATGGATTGTGTAAAATGCTCAAATATAATCTGCTAGTCTTTTTGTTAAAAAAGTCATCAGGATCTGTCTTCCAAGACATGGATGTTCTTTGCCCTTTTGATTAGCACAACAGAACAATTTTAAATAAATGTGACCACGAAGCTTTTAAAAGCATCTCTTTAAAAAAAAAAGTAAATAAAAGTTTAAAAACTGAATGAGTGTTAGTGTTAGCAATACTGAATTAGAGTTGGCAACACTAACCAAGTTTGGTAACACTAACGTACTGGTAACAAAGCATGCTGTTCAGTTAGTGATGGAACTCACTAGAGTTGGTTTTGAACAACACACAAACAAATCAGGAAGAAACGTAACGGAGAAACAAAAGAAATCGCGGAGAAATAAAGAGTCAGACAGCCATTACCAGGTAAATGTTCACAATATTTCTCCTCCAACCCCCCAGGCCCATTGCTTTCTGGGAACTACAAGTATGAGTACTGGTTGATCTTTGTAGGGCTCAGCGGATATCCAGTGTAAATAGCAGATCCTCTGGAAGCACCAATGTAGGACTGTGGAGCAAACTGGTGTTGGTATTGGGCAGGTGGAACATTTGCAGAAGTCAGCAGACTTGGACCAACGCTCACAGGGACCTGGTGGACGAGTGTGCTGGGATGGGCAGCGTACGTGGTGTGCCGTGAAGAGCCCTGAGGGGAGAAAAGGTGGGCAATGGAGGTGGTGGAGCCCAGGGTTGCAGCAGTGGTTGGAGCATAAGTGTACATATGCGGCTGGCTGGACAGATGTGCACTTGCCGTGGCTGCTGCCAGGTGGGGATGCACTGGGCTGCTGTGCTGGAACGCATAGGGAGCCTGAGAAATAGTTGATGCAAGGGGTGCCACATAAGCTTGCTGCCTACGTGGGATAGCATTTCCACTTCTCTCCTGGGAGGCCAGCACTGTTGTTTGCTGGTTCTGTAGGGAGAAGGAGTAAATAAAGTTAGTGGCTATCCTCAGGGAAAAGCACAGTGAACAGAAGGTGAGCACGGAAGGGTCAGCCAGAGCCTCCTAATCAACACCTCTGTTCTACCTGCAAGGCTGACACTTCTGCAGATCCTCCCTTCCCAGCTCTGTGAAACCCTCAGTTTCAGGAGGGTTACTGCAGCTTCTCTAAGACAAAGGTTACACTTTTCCTCTACAATGGGATCAAACTGCCATATCTGGGGTACAACAGTACACAGCTGTACAAGCACGGGCAGGTCCTAAGACTGACCCAGCCCTTGAACTCCTCACACAACCTTTCTTCTGCACCTCAGTGAGAGTGCAGCAGGGCTGCCCCATTTTAGTGCAAAGCCCATCTTGTTCCCATACCAGAAATGATCTGGAGGTGTAACACTTCCTCTCTTCTAAATGGCCACTGCAGCTTGACTCAAAAGATCAAGAGTAGTGACACAAATTGAAGTGAAACTAATCTCAAAGTTTCAAGGGAGTCAGGTGCTAGTTGTTAGTTTGAGACACAAGGTCCAGCCTTAATCACCTGGTTAGGGCTTTGTGAGATCTAGAGAAGGAAGAGTCTCCTCACACTGTTGAGTGCCTTCAGTGCTACCCTAATTCAACAGCTGAACCCCTGAGTGACAAGAATGACTCACTGCAAAAGAAGTGTGACTAGAAGCAAAAAAAGAAACTTCCTTTGCCTTGAGAAACTTCACCTATATTCCCTACAGAGTTTACTCTACCTTGCATAGCTACAAGATAAAATCAGCTTCAGGGAACTGTTCTCCTCAGTTCTTTGAAGCTGATTCTCCCTGCCATACAGCATAGTGTTTCTAAAGCATCGTGTTCAAAGGTCAGAAGTCACACAGTGCTTACCTGGCTGAGATTGAGAGGCTGCGCACCATTTGTTACCACGCGATGCGAGCGGTACCCAGTAGGTGTTATACAGCATCCTGATGACTGCCCGCTCATGGAGGCCACTGGCTTGGTCTTACTGGTACTGCTCAGGATGCCTGAAAGATTTCAAAAGCTTAGTTCATTCTTCCCTCTTAAGTGCTGTGCCCTGTATAACCAGCTTATGCAACTGTGATAACCAGCTTAGGCAACCAAAGAACACAAATGGACTATTTCTGTAACAAAGCCTCTTCTTCAGTTATGATTTAAAATCTGACCATACAAGAAATAATCAGGAATATTTACAGATCTTTCTAAATGCAGCCAAACACATGTGAAAGGGAAATTTACCAATGAAACTGAAAACAGACCAAAGCTTGCACTCTGAGAACAGCAGCTGTGAAACCTAAAGCTGCTGAAGACCCAACACAGTCTAAAACTTCAAGGACAAAGGTGTCAGGGACAATACAGCATCTGAGCCTTGGCAAACACCATACCCACCTGACACTTGGGTAGCTACAACACAGTCACTGAGCTGTGTCTTCAGTGGTGGCACAATGATATTCCGAGAGCTGGAGCTGTCAGCTGCCTCTCTAGTTGGCAGCTCCAGGGCACCGCCTGTGCTCTCCAGAGAGGCAAGTGTGTCTATGGCATAGGGACTGTTCAGGGAGGAGTCGGAATCAGGGGAGTCATTAACAGTAACGTAGCTGATGACATTGGATCTCTGCTTCATGTTCAGACTGCAGGGAAAAAAAGAAAAGGAGAAAAAAAAAACCAACTAAACAATCAAATGGGAAATATTCTAGCTTTTCCCACAAGATACAGGAAATCTCCCTCTGGGATCTTGTACCCTCCCTCCTTGTCAGCTGGAATTCTGATTAACTAGAGACACAAACAGCACAGCAGACATGACACAGATTTTTCTGTCTTAGGCAGTGCTTCTTAGCCTAGCCAGGGCTTTGCATGTAGTACTCCCCACAATCCTTGATGCTTGGGCTCAGATCAGGACAAATCAGTACTGGCTGCTTAAAGAAACTTCCTACCTGCCAGGTTTGTATTTGCTGTCCTCTTCCTCATCAGTGTCACTGCGAATGGTGATGACACTGACAGGTGGGCTTGGAGTGTCTGGGATCACGATGGGCTGGTGCTGCTCTGGCACTAGGATGAGCACATTGGAAGAAGACGAGGTGGAGCGCAGAGGACTGCTGCCAATGAGTGAGTAAACCTGGGAGGGCACAGTCTCTACAGTTGAGCTGGGCCTGAAGGAAAAACAGAGCAGTATTCAGCTACGTGTCGGCAGGCTGGGACAAACCAGCACCAGCACTGAGAACAGCCAGGCTCCAGCAGGCTGGAGCACACGTACAAGAAGAAACATCTAGAGAAACACAAAGAGAACCTCAGTACAGACACTCATACAGGAGAGTGGCATAAAACACATCCCAGAAAGGACCAGCACAGTGATGCTCTGAAGAAGGCCGATGCACCCAAACACTGCCAGAAACCTGACAACCCTTGTTCAACAGATGCCAATGGTATCACTTGTATTGCTACTGCACCAACACCCCCCCAGTGTGTAAGAAACCCTCCTTTGACCAGTACAGTAAAGCACTTGGTCAACTATGTTCCT
The DNA here is from genome assembly GCF_000696875.1 of Nestor notabilis. NCBI lineage: Eukaryota > Metazoa > Chordata > Aves > Psittaciformes > Psittacidae > Nestor > Nestor notabilis. The sequence goes on from NW_009940513.1 coordinate 15,963, forward strand.
TGCACTCCCACTGAAGTTAGTGTCATTTATATCAGTGACAACAATACAGACACTTTTCCCAACACATCTTTAAAAGCAAATGTAGCACATTAAAAAGATACACAATTAGACAATGCCTTTGTGATCAGAAGATCAGTTTTTCACATCATAAAGGCAACCTCCACTGTCCTGGGTTCAGCTGTAACAGTTACTTTTCTCCTTTCTAGTAGCTGGTGCAGTGCTATGTTCTGGCTTTACTCTGAGAATAATGCTGGTACCACACCGATGTTTTAGTTGCTGCTCAGTAGCGCTTACCCTGATCAAGGACTTTTCAGCCTCATGCTCTGCCAGTGAGGGGCTCAAGAAGCAGGGACGGAGCAGAGACAGGACACCTGACCCAAACTGGCCAAAGGGGTATTCCATATCACAGCATGTCATGCCCAGGATAGAAACTGGGGGGAGTGACCCAGAAGGCCCAGATTGCTGCTCAGGTGGGGCTGGGTATCAGTTGGCGGGTGGTGAGCAATTGTATTGTGCATCACTTCTGTTATTGGTTTTATTTCCTTTCCTTTTAATTTTATACTCTCTCCTCTTGTTATTTCTCTTATCATTATTATTAGTGGTGGTAGTAGTAGTAGTTTTATATTATACTTTAGTTATTGGACTGCTCTTATCTCAACCCATGGGATTTACATTCTTTTGATTCTCCTCCCCACCCTGTCAGGAGTGGGGGGAAAAAAGCAGGGGAAGTGAGCGAGTGGCTGCATGGCTCCGAGTTACCAGCTGGGCTTAAACCGCAACATCTACAAATACACCCACATCTTTCTAGGACTGGAAAAGGAAGCCTTACTTGGCCACGCTTGGTGCTGGCTGCTTGTTCTTCTTTGCTGGAACATTGCTGCTCTGCTGCTGCCTAACAACATGAGTAACTCCAACACTCAGAGGCTGTGCTGTGGCTAATGTCACATGGTTGGTCAGTAGTGATGGCTGCTGCATGAGAGTGCTGTACTGATTTCCATGGGAATGTGCATTCCTGGAGCAGAAAGAAAACAAAAACCCCAGATTCCATGACTACACTGCAGGAACAGCAAGCTGCACCGAGCCCCAGAATGATTCTGAAGGGAAGGGAGAAATTCTGTGCCGTGCTGGGACAGCACATATTCCCATTTGGCACAGAGTTGGACCCTGTGCATTCCCTACCTCCAGTCAGCTAATTGCTGGCTGCCGCTGATGGTCTCCGGAATCACAGCCGCTGGCTGAACGGAGTTGTGCAAAGCAACCCCTGGGAGCTGCTGCCAGGTGGAAGGAAGCAGTATCTGCTGGGTTCCCCCCGGCCAGGCCTGCTGCAAAACAACAAACAGACACAGAGGTTCACTAGATTTCGGTTCCTACTGGTGGAAAGAGATTTGTTCCAAGCAATAAACACAGTTGTGTAGATTGTTAGCTTGCAGAGATAATGGCACGACACTGCACTCTCTCAAAAGGTCTCAGTACAGTAAGAGAACAAGAAAACCAGAGAAACAAGCTTCCCCTAATGCTTTGCTAACCTTTTGTATCACAGATGTCACCTGGGGAAAAGGGTGTTAATATTGTGCAGAATACTGCACAATGCAGCCATATATTGTACTGCCAGAAGCAGCATGAGTATTCAGGACTTCTGCACGTAAGTTTACACATGCTGCTCTGCAGAAGGATTCCAAAATACAAAACCAGTTTGGTCCTTTCTTGTTTTTCTGCCTTAGAGGGCTGAGACTATCTGGGAATTCATCCTACTTCAACTACGGTACTTAATTAAAAGGGAGATATGCAGGAGATACTGTCAATTCATCAATATTATTAATGTTCCAGTCCAAATTGACAAAATGCAGCTTTTTTTCTGGGGGGGAGAAACAAAATCAAGAAACCAGAATACATCTGGCAGTACAGTATTTCTATGGTTTTGAAGATATATGGCTGTCCTGCAGTTTAAACTGCAAAACCACAAAACTGCTGCTTTAAATAAAGTATTTCTGCAAGTAACGGATCCACTTACTACAAATACCAGTTCCAAACAAGAAGCCTTCAAAGCAGAGAGCTGCTAAAACCTCTGCCAATGTAAGCGGAATAATAATAATAATAATATTAAAAATAAGGAGAAATATGTTAAGTCACACCATGCGTCTTTCCAAAAGCCAACACCTGCACAAGACAAAGCAGAGAGTTTAATACAGCAAGATATAAATTCCCAATGAGAGGCAGAAATCGGGCCTTCCAAGCGACGAACTGTTTTGACAGAGGAAGGACAAAAATATGCAAAGCTTAGCAAATGGCTAATGCAAACTCAGGGGAAGCAGCAAGGGAGAAGTGTCGGAAGCACTAAAGGTGAGCAAATTCACGCCAAAGGCTCCCAGAATCCAAACAGAATTAGGAAGTCCTCCAGAGAAACTCAGAATCCAGGCTCATAGTCTGGAGACAGCTGGCTCTGATCTCCACTGCTGTACAGGGGAGTTGAATGACAAGTCCACTGCACACATGCAGGAGAATAGAATTTGCCTGTTGAATTAAAGGCCCAAATACACTTTTGAAAACATCACTAACAACTCACTTGTGTCCCAAGCTCTGCTATGGTCACCCCCTGCTGTTTACAGAGCCTAGACTGCAGCCTTTCAGCAGTCAAAATTCACAAGGAGGAAAACATATACATCCCTGGGTCTGTTCAGCTCAGAGCTGTGACCCAGGAGAACGCCACTCTCCTGCCTTCCCATCCTCAGAAACAGGGAGCAGTTAAGTTGGTTCACAAGAACTCAAATGAGTGGGTTTTCATTTCGATACAGGTATGACTCAAGCAAATTCCACTTCAGCAGATGTCTCCCTCTTGGAAGAAAATGACACTCAAACTACTACTGAAAGCCACGAAAAACAACATGGTTCACATAATGGAATGTGCTTTGAAAGACATGTGAGGATACCAGCACATAAGTGCACTGCAATGTTTTCATAAGCTTCACTTATCTGATTCTGGAGTTTTACAATGACTTCTTTGTGGCACTTGCAAAGTTGTTCTGATGCAAGTGCCAAATGAATACAGAAGAGGACAATTTTGAAAATACACACTTCTTGAAGATGTGTTTCTTCCCTTACCCCAACCTTTTAAAAAATTGTTCCCAATAGCCTAAAAGCTAGCTGTGCCAGTTTGGATACTAGAGCTCACCTTTAATTTCAACCAAGAAATACATATGAACTGAAAGCATCTGTGGAGAATAGTATCTTTATCTGGATGAAGCAAGCTACCTGCGATTGGCTTTAAATAACAAAAGGCCAGAAAATTACTGTCGATGTTCAACAGAAGTTAAGAGAAATGGACAGCTAAAGCAATACATTAAAGAATTTGCTATCATTAGAGTTTTTAGCCTGTGCTAAATGACCTGAAATGTTTCTACATGCAAAGCAGCTTTACACGTCTTGAAAACAAAATAAGTAGCTAACTTGCCAAGTAGTTCAAATTCTGGCCATCCAGGTACCTGTAGCAGAGTCAAGCTAAAGGCTGATTCCTTTGTATTCAACAATCAAAAGACAAAGATAGGAGAGTAAGCAAAGAACAAGAACAATTATAACTCTTCTACAGTATAGCTTAGAAGAGCATTATAATACTAAGCTAGTAAAAGTAATTGTCAATGGATCTGGATTCTTTACAGAGCCACACTAAACGTCAGAGTCAGACAGTGCTTCAGCAATGTTGGGGAGGAAAACAAAAAGACATTAAGATGTAGCAAGAACACAGCCACAAGATGGCACATGCTTCCATGCCCTCTGCAAGTCTAAGTTAAAACAAAAACTCAGTTAGTGAACACAATCAAGGGAGGCAATTACCAGTACTGCAGCCGTCTGTTCTACTAGCGCTGGCCGGCCGGCTGCGCAGTTCAGAGTAAAGGGGACCGCATACTGCGGCGTGATGGTGGCTACTTGAGGATGAAGAGTTGCTACCATTAGTGGTGTACAGCTTCCCTGAAATGTAGATCAGGCAGTGAGTGAAACACACGTACTGAGGCAGGATAAGTGGGTTCAGCAATAGGGCCAGAGAAGGTTTCACCTCACTGGCATTCTATGGTGCTTGAGCAGACTCCAGAATTAATGCAGTGAAACCAGCACCCAGACCCTCTGGGCACGTTCCTCTAACCAGTTACATGTCCCAGAGGGGAACACAAGGAACAGGGAATTTGGGAATAGGATCTCTCCGATGACACAGTTAAAAAGTAAAAAATGAGATAGTGTTCAGCTATTAATACTTTACTGGGTCCCAGAGAGCAAGTTACAGTATGTACACTGCACTAACCATAAAACAAACTGCACCCCTGGCAGGACACATTTACTATCATCCCTCCAAATTCACAATTCACATACAGTACTTGTGGAAAAATATAAGCTAAGGAATTTAATAGAAGGCACAATAAGTCTTTTGTATCATGAAAGAGCAAAGTTATCTGCAACAAAACTACCAAGACACATATTAGTACGTCAAATGTCTAATTAAAACTAGATTCTTAGCATACAATTTGCAGGCTCAGGAAGAAGAGGGTTTGGATTCAGATGTGTATTCTTCAAGTGTATTCTGCTTTTTGGGTACCATTACCTGTATTATTATGCTAAACAAACCAGAGATCACAGAATGACACCAAAATGATTTGGACTGAACAATCTAAAAATTACTTCTCTACAAGAAGGTCAGCAAGCACAATATACTGCATAGAGAGTAAAACTAACAAAGTATGTGTTAATGTCAGCAGGCACTAAAACTATGCAATGTGCACTTAACTATAAAGGCAACTACAGTTTTTCAGTGAATAAAACCTGGGACTCACTATATATTAAAGCATTACTTTTCTCATATAAAATTATTTTAATTTACAACATATTACTGATATGAAAATAGCATTTTCTATAATTATTTGTGCATTTTGCTATCACATTGTTTGAAAAGCAAACAACAGAAACAGGTATGTCATAGCTACACAAATTAACATTAACAATGAGAAGGAGTCAAAAATAATTTTGTTGATTTGAAGATGAACTTTTAACATGACTAATCTGTGTTGCCACTTCTGTTTACTAGGATCTCACTTCTCACAGAAATGATTTCTTCTAAAACTTGCTGACACCTTTTTAAAGAGCAGGCAAGCACGTACACCACTATCTATAAGGCAGTGTACACCCATAAAAAAATGCAGCCTGTTTTTAAGCAGCTGAAAACTCCACATTTATTCTCATTATTACATCAGACTCTTAAAATGGATTATATAAAATAGATTAGACTTTAAATATTTCAGAAAAAAACAAAACACTGTCTTAGAAGTGACCTACATTTAACCTTTTGGAGTGTTCTGAGGACCCCCTGCATTCATCCCAGCACCAGAGGAGCAGCCAGGTTCTCCTGGATGGTGGTAGGAATTGCAATGAACTTTATGGGGTTTGGTTGGGTGGGTTTTTACCTGTGTGAGAACACCAGACTGGATCTGCAGTGGCTGTGCTGTGGGTGCTTGTGGTACAATTGGGACAGCATTCTCCATCCTTACTGGGAACCCAGAATGCTTTGTAGTTGCCTGAAGTCCAGCTGTGGAGGACAAGAACACATCAATGCTAAGCAGCTTCATTATTTCTTTTTAGTTTCTTTCCAAAATAAAATCCCTACCAGATAAGGGTGGAAGACAGGGTCAGAGAAAGAAAAGACATTCCCTTTGATAAAAGCATACTAACAAAGCACCAGCTGAAGTAAATATCTCTGCAGTCCCAGTACGCCAAAGCACAAGTACGGACAACCAGTTCTCAAAAGCTTGGTTCTACTCATATCCACAGTCTTGCCTTCAGAAACACGGATATCTAGTTTTCAGTTCCTTGAGAGCAAGTTCAAACCTTACGCTATCAGTGACCAGTTCTCATTTCATATAAAACCCTCCATAAAAACACAATGCAGATATAAGCATAAATAGAGAACTGTCAGGACTCAGCTATGCTTTGCTAACCTCACTTACGTGCAACCTGTAGCAATCTACACCACTGCATCAGTGCTTGTGAACTGAGACTCAAAAAGGCCAGTTATTTACTCCTGACATACAAAAACCAGAGCACAACATTTTCTTATTTTCACATAAATCTGGCTCCCCTGTTCACTGTTCTGTGGAATGCTGTTGTGTTCAGTTTGGGGGGAAAAACTGGTTGAGCGACCAGATGAAGACTGCAATCTAGGCAGGCAAGATACTGTTCAAGCATGATCTGGAAGAGAACTAAATTGTCTACACAAACCCAACCTGATTCTGCACTTACATCTGAGGCAAGACCACTGTGGACATTCACAGGGTAGTCTTCTGTACATTATCAATTCAGTACAAATTAAAACTTCCCACTTCTACCTGAAACTACAGTATCACACAAAGGGTTTTTTCCACTTACTTTGAAAAGCAGGGGGACAAACAATGAACGTTTGCTGGAATGGGTCAGTCTGTGTGCAGATCTGGGTGGTTCCAGGTTGCAGGGAAACACTCTGTTGTGCTACTCCTGCAACTGGTGCTGCAGATGATGGATACAGAGCAGACTGATAGTTTAGCAGTGACACATCCGAGTTTGCCAGGGAAAGGGGAGCAGCTGCCGGAA